>NW_025745822.1:60000-312303 GCF_021184085.1 Oncorhynchus gorbuscha
CTGGTATGTATAGCTGGTATGTATAGCTGGTATGTATAGCTGGTATGTACAGCTGGTATATATAGCTGGTATATATAGCTGGTATATATAGCTGGTATATATAGCTGGTATGTATAGCTGGTATGTATAGCTGGTATGTATAGCTGGTATGTATAGCTGGTATGTATAGCTGGTATGTACAGCTGGTATATATAGCTGGTATATATAGCTGGTATATATAGCTGGTATGTATAGCTGGTATGTATAGCTGGTATATATAGCTGGTATGTATAGCTGGTATGTATAGCTGGTATGTATAGCTGGTATGTATAGCTGGTATGTATAGCTGGTATGTATAGCTGGTATGTATAGCTGGTATGTATAGCTGGTATGTATATGTATGTTTAGCTTGGTAGATATAGCTGGTATGTATAGCTGGTATGTATAGCTGGTATGTATAGCTGGTATGTATAGCTGGTATATATAGCTGGTATGTATAGCTGGTATGTATATGTATGTTTAGCTTGGTAGATATAGCTGGTATGTATAGCTGGTATGTATAGCTGGTATGTATAGCTGGTATATATAGCTGGTATGTATAGCTGGTATGTATAGCTGGTATGTATAGCTGGTATGTATAGCTGGTATGTATAGCTGGTATGTATAGCTGGTATGTATAGCTGGTATGTATATGTATGTTTAGCTAGGTAGATATAGCTGGTATATATAGCTGGTATGTATAGCTGGTATATATAGCTGGTATATATAGCTGGTATGTATAGCTGGTATATATAGCTGGTATATATAGCTGGTATATATAGCTGGTATGTATAGCTGGTATGTATAGCTGGTATGTATAGCTGGTATGTATAGCCGGTTTGTATAGCCGGTTTGTATAGCTGATATGTATAGCTGGTATGTATATGTATGTTTACCTAGGTAGGAATGGTCCCACCTTCCTCTTCCATGCTCTAATCCCCTGTCTGCATGTTCTCATTGCCCAAAGCCACCTGGAGAAACTATATGTAAAACACCTTGGTTTATGGCCACTGGACATCTATAAAGGTGTGACGCTGCCATCTGTAGTCCTGCCTACCTTATCTAGTTCAAACAGCCTTACTGCCATTGTTATGTTTACCTCAAGAGGCCTGATACTGCAGGACACACTGGACTTCCCCCTGTCCAACTGGTCTACTGGTGATGCATACAGCAACAGGTATCAGTTACGTCACCCAGCTGGAGAACATTTACCACCAAATCCATGCAATAGTCATTGACACAACAGTCAAAACGTTTGTCTAGAATCCTCCAGACAGTGTGTTCTGTTCATAATGCAGCAATCAGCCAATCAACTGAATGAGCTTGGGGGTCGTTAGAATCACTCAGCTCTCATTGTTGGAAAAATCAACATGGCAACAAAAGGACAATCATTTCAGCTCATTGTGTAAAGAGAAAGGGGTCGGAGGGTCGGAAGCAGAACTCCAGGAGAAGGGGGAATGGGATGGGGAACAGGGTTCTATTGAGGGGGGTTTAGCTGTGTGGCTGGACCAATGAGGAGAGAGGATAGCAGGGCCTAATGGGCTGTGTGGCTGGACCAATGAGGAGAGAGGATAGCAGGGGCTAGTGGGCTGTGTGGCTGGACCAATGAGGAGAGAGAAGAGCAGGGGCTAGTGGGCTGTGTGGCTGGACCAATGAGGAGAGAGGATAGCAGGGGCCTAATGGACTGTGTGGCTGGACCAATGAGGAGAGAGGATAGCAGGGGCTAGTGGGCTGTGTGGCTGGACCAATGAGGAGAGAGGATAGCAGGGGCCTAATGGGCTGTGTGGCTGGACCAATGAGGAGAGAGGATAGCAGGGGCCTAATGGGCTGTGTGGCTGGACCAATGAGGAGAGAGGATAGCAGGGGCTAGTGGGCTGTGTGGCTGGACCAATGAGGAGAGAGAAGAGCAGGGGCTAGTGGGCTGAGGCATTAACAAAGGGTTGTGGGGAGGGGATGGTGTGTGTGTCGGTCTTGTCGGTCTTGCAGGGCAGCAGGGATAAGGCCCAGCACACCGAGGCAGCATGGATCTGGCCCAGCACACCGAGGCAGCATGGATAAGGCCCAGCACACCGAGGCAGCATGGATAAGGTCCCGCACACAGAGGCAGCATGGATAAGGCCCAGCACACCGAGGCAGCAGGGATAAGGCCCAGCACACCGAGGCAGCATGGATAAGGCCCAGCACACAGAGGCAGCATGGATAAGGCCCAGCACACCGAGGCAGCATGGATAAGGCCCAGCACACCGAGGCAGCACAGGGTTTTGTATCCATGTGATGGCAAACAGAGGGGCTCATACATTTCCCAACCCATCCTGTCTCTAAGCCCATTCCCCCTTCCCCACCACCCACCCACCCCAACCCATCCTGTCTCTAAGCCCATTCCCCCTTCCCCACCACCCACACACCCCAACCCATCCTGTCTCTAAACCCATTCCCCCTTCCCCACCACCCACCCACCCCAACCCATCCTGTCTCTAAGCCCATTCCCCCTTCCCCACCACCCACACACCCCAACCCATCCTGTCTCTAAGCCCATTCCCCCTTCCCCACCACCCACACACCCCAACCCATCCTGTCTCTAAGCCCATTCCCCCTTCCCCACCACCCACACACCCCAACCCATCCTGTCTCTAAGCCCATTCCCCCTTCCCCACCACCCACACACCCCAACCCATCCTGTCTCTAAGCCCATGCCCCCTTCCCCACCACCCACACACCCCAACCCATCCTGTCTCTAAGCCCATTCCCCCTTCCCCACCACCCACACACCCCAACCCATCCTGTCTCTAAGCCCATGCCCCCTTCACCACCACCCACCCACCCCAACCCATCCTGTCTCTAAGCCCATTCCCCCTTCCCCACCACCCACCCACCCCAACCCATCCTGTCTCTAAGCCCATTCCCCCTTCCCCACCACGCACACACCCCAACCCATCCTGTCTCTAAGCCCATGCCCCCTTCCCCACCACCCACACACCCCAACCCATCCTGTCTCTAAGCCCATTCCCCCTTCCCCACCACCCACACACCCCAACCCATCCTGTCTCTAAGCCCATGCCCCCTTCCCCACCACCCTGGCCTGGGACAAAGACAGCTGTCATAACCAGCAGAGCAGAGATGAGCTCTGTATTCATCCTAGTGAGGTTTCATATTGTGACCCCAGCACTACAGCCAGTTACTGATTGACTTGTTGGTTTGTTGCTAAAAGACAACAGTAACTCCACTATAGAGCTGGGACTCTGCAGTGTATTTCACACTGAACTGACAGTTGAATGTGTTGTTTCAAACAGGCAATATCTTAGGCCGTATGTTCAGCATCTCACAACATGTAGGGTTCCTTTATAATGTTTATGTTTTGTTCAGGTGGCTTGAAGCAGATGTGATGAGAAGTGAGACTGGGCATGTCAATCTTCCTCAGCATCAAAGCTGTTCTCTGTGGCTGCAGGGCTGTAGGCAGAGATAGCCTGGGATGAACCTACATTGACAGACTCCTTGATTTCTTTGCCTGAATCTCCTAACAACCAAACGACAACACCAGGTCAGAAACACCAGCCCTCCATCCAACACAATGGCTGGAGAGCTAGAGACCATGACTCTACATAACACTATAGACTGTAGATCCTGTTGTTACTACAGACAGACTGTAGATCCTGTTGTTACTACAGACAGACTGTAGATCCTGTTGTTACTACAGACAGACTGACAGTCTTACAGACAGAGCAGAGCAGAGCAGTACCCACTACAGAGCAGGGTTCAATAGCCAGAGCAGAGCGGGGTTCAGTAGCCAGAGCAGGGTTCAGTAGCCAGAGCAGAGCAGGGTTCAGTACCCAGTATAGAGCAGGGTTCAGTAGCCAGAGCAGAGCGAGGTTCAGTAGCCAGAGCAGAGCAGGGTTCAGTAGCCAGAGCAGAGCAGGGTTCAGTAGCCAGAGCAGAGCGGGGTTCAGTAGCCAGAGCAGAGCGGGGTTCAGTAGCCAGAGCAGGGTTCAGTAGCCAGAGCAGAGCAGGGTTCAGTACCCAGTATAGAGCAGGGTTCAGTAGCCAGAGCAGAGCAGGGTTCAGTACCCACTACAGAGCAGGGTTCAGTAACCAGAGCAGAGCGGGGTTCAGTAGCCACTACAGAGCAGGGTTCAGTAGCCAGAGCAGGGTTGAGTAGCCACTACAGAGCAGAGCAGGGTTCAGTAGCCAGAGCAGAGCAGGGTTCAGTAGCCAGAGCAGAGCAGAGCAGGGTTCAGTAACCAGAGCAGAGCAGAGCAGGGTTCAGTAACCAGGGCAGGGTTCAGTAACCAGGGCAGGGTTCAGTAGCCAGAGCAGAGCAGAGCAAGGTTCAGTAGCCAGAGCAGGGTTCAGTAGCCAGAGCAGAGCAATACAGATTACCTTGATTTGGAAAGAAAGCATTCACAGAAATGGAGAAGAAAAGTATGTGTCATTGTTTTTGAGGAGTCTAATGGAGGACTCTATATTTGTGATAAGGAGCCGCCTGGAGGAACAGCCTCAGTCTCCACTCTGCCCTGTGCTCCAGGGGAATACAAGGTAATACAATACCCATACAAGAGCACAGAGCAGTGCTACGGACCGTTACCATGGAAGCAGAACAGTCACAGAACACATCCCTCCAACGTTATGTAGTACCACCAACTAGCCAAATGCTGCGGACTCTATGGAAAGAACACAACGATGAAGTAGACAAGAACTGTCTGTGTAAAGTCACAGTTCATTTCTAATAGGGTTGGGTGGTATACTGTATACAGTGTACCATATCTCAGGATATTCCAAAATACCACCAGTATGATTTTCCAATACCATCAATGCTGTTTTTGTTGATATAAACATTAATATTAGTTATTGTTAAATAAATACCTGCAGTAAGTTGTGCTCTCGGTAATAGATAAAGCATATTGCATTCAACATTTCACCTGGTAGATCATTTTACATTACGAAGCTTACCAGTACTGGTTATCACTTAAGAGAGGCGAATCTCTCCTGCAGGCCCACTTAAGAGAGGTGAATCTTACCTGCAGCACCACTTAAGAGAGGTGAAGAGGTATCCCCTGTATATAGCCTCCACACTGACTCTGTACCGGTACCCCTGTATATAGCCTCCACATTGACTCTGTATCGGTACCCCCTGTATATAGCCTCCACATTGACTCTGTACCAGTACCACCTGTATATAGCCTCCACATTGACTCTGTACCAGTACCCCCTGTATATAGCCTCCACATTGACTCTGTACTGGTACCTCCTGTATATAGCCTCCACATTGACTCTGTACCAGTACTCCCTGTATATAGCCACCACATTGACTCTATACCGGTACCCCCTGTATATAGCCTCCACATTGACTCTGTACCGGTACCCCCTGTATATAGCCTCCACACTGACTCTGTACCAGTACTCCCTGTATATAGCCACCACATTGACTCTATACCGGTACCCCCTGTATATAGCCTCCACATTGACTCTGTACCAGTACCCCCTGTATATAGCCACCACATTGACTCTATACCGGTACCCCCTGTATATAGCCTCCACATTGACTCTGTACCAGTACCCCCTGTATATAGCCACCACATTGACTCTATACCGGTACCCCCTGTATATAGCCTCCACATTGACTCTATACCGGTACCCCCTGTATATAGCCTCCACATTGACTCTGTACTGGTACCCCCTGTATATAGCCTCCACATTGACTCTGTACTGGTACACCCTGTATATAGCCTCCACATTGACTCTGTACCGGTACCCCCTGTATATAGCCTCCACATTGACTCTATACCGGTACCCCCTGTATATAGCCTCCACATTGACTCTATACCGGTACCCCCTGTATATAGCCTCCACATAGACTCTGTACTGGTACCCCCTGTATATAGCCTCCACATTGACTCTGTACTGGTACACCCTGTATATAGCCTCCACATTGACTCTGTACCGGTACCCCCTGTATATAGCCTCCACATTGACTCTGTATCGGTACCCCCTGTATATAGCCTCCACATTGACTCTGTACCGGTACCCCTTGTATATAGCCTCCACATTGACTCTGTACCGGTACCCCCTGTATATAGCCTCCACACTGACTCTGTACCAGTAC
The DNA here is from genome assembly GCF_021184085.1 of Oncorhynchus gorbuscha. NCBI lineage: Eukaryota > Metazoa > Chordata > Actinopteri > Salmoniformes > Salmonidae > Oncorhynchus > Oncorhynchus gorbuscha. The sequence goes on from NW_025745822.1 coordinate 66,116, forward strand.
CCCCTGTATATAGCCTCCACATTGACTCTGTACCGGTACCCCCTGTATATAGCCTCCACACTGACTCTGTACCAGTACCCCCTGTATATAGCCTCCACATTGACTCTGTACCGGTACCCCCTGTATATAGCCTCCACATTGACTCTGTACCGGTACCCCCTGTATATAGCCTCCACACTGACTCTGTACCGGTACCCCCTGTATATAGCCTCCACATTGACTCTGTACCGGTACAGGTCTACACCTGTTGTATAGTTTAAGGTCTACACCTGTTGTATAGTTTAAGGTCTACACCTGTTGTATAGTTTAAGGTCTACACCTGTTGTATTGTTTAAGGTGTGACAGGACAGGGAGGGTAACAACATGGTGGATAGATACGGCTGCTGTCCTATCAGAGAACATCTAGTGTGACAGGACAGGGAGGGTAACAACATGGTGGATAGATACGGCTGCTGTCCTATCAGAGAACATCTAGTGTGACAGGACAGGGAGGGTAACAACATGGTGGATAGATACGGCTGCTGTCCTATCAGAGAACATCTAGTGTGACAGGACAGGGAGGGTAACAACATGGTGGATAGATACGGCTGCTGTCCTATCAGAGAACATCTAGTGTGACAGGACAGGGAGGGTAACAACATGGTGGATAGATACGGCTGCTGTCCTATCAGAGAACATCTAGTGTGACAGGACAGGGAGGGTAACAACATGGTGGATAGATACGGCTGCTGTCCTATCAGAGAACATCTAGTGTGACAGGACAGGGAGGGTAACAACATGGTGGATAGATACAGCTGCTGTCATATTTCATAACCACCAAGGATGGAGGGGTGGATGGATGGAGTAAAGGTGGAGGAGAGGCACCAAGGAAGCCAGTCTGACAGCCTGTTTGGGCGAGGCAGAGGGACGGATGGAGAGGAGGAGGAGAGAAGTCTGTCTGTTTGGGCGAGGTTATAAGGATGGATGGATAGATGGATGGATGGAGGGAGGGAGGGGTCTGTCTGGGCGAGGTCAGCTCCAGTCCAGTGCTGGTAATCAGCCAGCAATCTCCTAGGCAACTGACATGAGCCACAAATAGAACACCACCACACTGAATCCCTACGCCGCACCGGGCCACACCAGACCTACACACTCAGATCCTTCCACCGTGACAGATAACGCCTGGCAATAACACAGTGACCGGTCCACATCCGCCACACCTAACACATTACATCATCACTCATTCATCAACATGACGGCCTTCTAAAGTCCTTCCTTCACAGAGGCGGGGAGGGGGGATGGGGTGGGAAGGGGGCGTGAGGCAGGGTGAGGCAGGGAGGGGGATGGGGTGAGGCAGGGAGGGGGATGGGGTGGGGAGGGGGCGTGAGGCGGGGAGGGGGATGGGGTGGGGAGGGGGCGTGAGGCAGGGTGAGGCAGGGAGGGGGATGGGGTGAGGCAGGGAGGGGGTGAGGGGGGTGAGGCAGTGAGGGGTGAGGCGGGGTGAGGTGGGGGGGGGGGTGAGGCGGGGAGGGGGTAAGGCGGGGGTGAGGTGGGGAGGGGGCGTGAGGCGGGGTGAGGCGGAGAGGGGGTGTGAGGCGGGGTGAGGTGGGGAGGAGGGTGAGGCGGGGTGAGGTGGGGAGGGGGTGAGGCGGGGTGAGGTGGGGAGGGGGCGTGAGGCGGGGTGAGGTGGGGAGGGGGCGTGAGGCGGGGAGGGGGTGAGGCGGGGTGAGGGGTGAGGCGGGGTGAGGTGGGGAGGGGGTGAGGCGGGGTGAGGTGGGGAGGGGGTGAGGCGGGGTGAGGCAGGGAGGGGGTGAGGCGGGGTGAGGTGGGGAGGGGGTGAGGCGGGGTGTGAGGCGGGGAGGGGGTGAGGCGGGGTGGGGGTGTGAGGCGGGACGAGGCGGGGGCGGGGTGGGGGGGTGGGGGTGAGGTGGGGGGGCGAGGCGAGGCGGGGAGGAGGGGTGAGGCAGGGATATGTCTATCTATCCATCCATCCATCCATCCACTGAGATGGAAACATCAGCCACTTCTCAGCAGTAACCAACACAACACCCACTCAATATCTGTTCTGTCTCCGATGTGAACATGTCAGTCTAATGAAACTCTAGTTCTGTCTCCAATATGAACATGTCAGTCTATTGAAACTCTAGCTACCTTCACAATGAATACAGGTCAGTAGATGGAGAGATATAACCCCATTCTGTAAATCTATCAACAACATCAAATCACTGGTCACTTTAGCTTGGAATCACTGGCCCCTTTAATAATGGATCACTAGTCACTTTAATAATGGAACACTGGTCACTTTAATAATGGAACACTGGTCACTTTAATAATGGAACACTGGTCACTTTAATAATGGAACACTAGTCACTTTAATAATGGAACACTGGCCCCTTTAATAATGGAACACTAGTCACTTTAATAATGGAACACTGGCCCCTTTAATAATGGAACACTGGTCACTTTAATAATGGAACACTGGTCACTTTAGCTTGGAATCACTGGCCCCTTTAATAATGGAACACTAGTCACTTTAATAATGGAATCACTGGCCCCTTTAATAATGGAACACTGGTCACTTTAATAATGGAACACTGGTCACTTTAGCTTGGAATCACTGGCCCCTTTAATAATGGAATCACTGGCCCCTTTAATAATGGAACACTGGTCACTTTAATAATGGAACACTAGTCACTTTAATAATGGAACACTGGTCACTTTATTAATGGACACTAGTCACTTTAATAATGGAACACTGGTCACTTTAATAATGGAACACTGGTCACTTTAATAATGGAACACTAGTCACTTTAATAATGGAACACTGGTCACTTTAATAATGGAACACTAGCCACTTTAATAATGGAACACTGGTCACTTTAATAATGGAACACTAGTCACTTTAATAATGGAACACTGGTCACTTTAATAATGGAACACTAGCCACTTTAATAATGGAACACTGGTCACTTTAATAATGGAACACTAGCCACTTTAATAATGGAACACTGGTCACTTTAAAAATGGAACACTAGCCACTTTAATAATGGAACACCTAACCTAGTCAGAGAGGAAACTGAGTACTGACTGTTATAAACCTAACCTAGTCAGAGAGGGAACTGACTACTGACTGTTATAAACCTAACCTAGTCAGAGAGGGAACTGAGTACTGTCATAAACCTAACCTAGTCAGAGAGGGAACTGAGTACTGACTGACATAAACCTAACCTAGTCAGAGAGGGAACTGAGTACTGACTGTCATAAACCTAACCTAGTCAGAGAGGGAACTGAGTACTGACTGTCATAAACCTAACCTAGTCAGAGAGGGAACTGACTACTGACTGTTATAAACCTAACCTAGTCAGAGAGGGAACTGAGTACTGTCATAAACCTAACCTAGTCAGAGAGGGAACTGAGTACTGACTGACATAAACCTAACCTAGTCAGAGAGGGAACTGAGTACTGACTGTCATAAACCTAACCTAGTCAGAGAGGGAACTGAGTACTGACTGTCATAAACCTAACCCAGTCAGAGAGGGAACTGAGGACTGACTGTCATAAACCTAACCTAGTCAGAGAGGGAACTGAGTACTGACATAAACCTAACCTAGTCAGAGAGGGAACTGAGTACTATCATAAACCTAACCTAGTCAGAGAGGGAACTGAGTACTATCATAAACCTAACCTAGTCAGAGAGGGAACTGAGTACTGACTGTCATAAACCTAACCTAGTCAGAGAGGGAACTGAGTACTGACATAAACCTAACCTAGTCAGAGAGGGAACTGACTACTGACTGTCATAAACCTAACCTAGTCAGAGAGGGAACTGAGTACTGTCATAAACCTAACCTAGTCAGAGAGGGAACTGAGTACTATCATAAACCTAACCTAGTCAGAGAGGGAACTGAGTACTATCATAAACCTAACCTAGTCAGAGAGGGAACTGAGTACTGACTGACATAAACCTAACCTAGTCAGAGAGGGAACTGAGTACTGTCATAAACCTAACCTAGTCAGAGAGGGAACTGAGTACTGTCATAAACCTAACCTAGTCAGAGAGGGAACTGAGTACTGTTATAAACCTAACCTAGTCAGAGAGGGAACTGAGTACTGATATAAACCTAACCTAGTCAGAGAGGGAACTGAGTACTGACTGTCATAAACCTAACCTAGTCAGAGAGGGAACTGAGTACTGACTGTCATAAACCTAACCTAGTCAGAGAGGGAACTGAGTACTAACTGTCATAAACCTAACCTAGTCAGAGAGGGAACTGAGTACTGACATAAACCTAACCTAGTCAGAGAGGGAACTGACTACTGACTGTCATAAACCTAACCTAGTCAGAGAGGGAACTGAGTACTGACTGTCATAAACCTAACCTAGTCAGAGAGGGAACTGAGTACTGACATAAACCTAACCTAGTCAGAGAGGGAACTGACTACTGACTGTCATAAACCTAACCTAGTCAGAGAGGGAACTGAGTACTGACTGTCATAAACCTAACCTAGTCAGAGAGGGAACCGAGTACTGTCTGTCATAAACCTAACCTAGTCAGAGAGGGAACTGAGTACTCTTATAAGCCTAACCTAGTCAGAGAGGGAACTGAGTACTGACATAAACCTAACCTAGTCAGAGAGGGAACTGAGTACTGACTGTCATAAACCTAACCTAGTTAGAGAGGGAACTGACTACTGACTGTCATAAACCTAACCTAGTCAGAGAGGGAACTGACTACTGACTGTCATAAACCTAACCTAGTCAGAGAGGGAACTGACTACTGACTGTTATAAACCTAACCTAGTCAGAGAGGGAACTGACTACTGACTGTTATAAACCTAACCTAGTCAGAGAGGGAACTGACTACTGACTGTTATAAACCTAACCTAGTCAGAGAGGGAACTGAGTACTGTCATAAACCTAACCTAGTCAGAGAGGGAACTGAGTACTGACTGACATAAACCTAACCTAGTCAGAGAGGGAACTGAGTACTGACTGTCATAAACCTAACCTAGTCAGAGAGGGAACTGAGTACTGACTGTCATAAACCTAACCTAGTCAGAGAGGGAACTGACTACTGACTGTTATAAACCTAACCTAGTCAGAGAGGGAACTGAGTACTGTCATAAACCTAACCTAGTCAGAGAGGGAACTGAGTACTGACTGACATAAACCTAACCTAGTCAGAGAGGGAACTGAGTACTGACTGTCATAAACCTAACCTAGTCAGAGAGGGAACTGAGTACTGACTGTCATAAACCTAACCCAGTCAGAGAGGGAACTGAGGACTGACTGTCATAAACCTAACCTAGTCAGAGAGGGAACTGAGTACTGACATAAACCTAACCTAGTCAGAGAGGGAACTGAGTACTATCATAAACCTAACCTAGTCAGAGAGGGAACTGAGTACTATCATAAACCTAACCTAGTCAGAGAGGGAACTGAGTACTGACTGTCATAAACCTAACCTAGTCAGAGAGGGAACTGAGTACTGACATAAACCTAACCTAGTCAGAGAGGGAACTGACTACTGACTGTCATAAACCTAACCTAGTCAGAGAGGGAACTGAGTACTGTCATAAACCTAACCTAGTCAGAGAGGGAACTGAGTACTATCATAAACCTAACCTAGTCAGAGAGGGAACTGAGTACTATCATAAACCTAACCTAGTCAGAGAGGGAACTGAGTACTGACTGACATAAACCTAACCTAGTCAGAGAGGGAACTGAGTACTGTCATAAACCTAACCTAGTCGGAGAGGGAACTGAGTACTGTCATAAACCTAACCTAGTCAGAGAGGGAACTGAGTACTGTTATAAACCTAACCTAGTCAGAGGGAACTGAGTACTGATATAAACCTAACCTAGTCAGAGGGAACTGAGTACTGACATAAACCTAACCTAGTCAGAGAGGGAACTGAGTACTGACTGTCATAAACCTAACCTAGTTAGAGAGGGAACTGACTACTGACTGTCATAAACCTAACCTAGTCAGAGAGGGAACTGAGTACTGTCATAAACCTAACCTAGTCAGAGAGGGAACTGAGTACTGACTGTCATAAACCTAACCCAGTCAGAGAGGGAACTGAGTACTGACTGTCATAAACCTAACCTAGTCAGAGAGGGAACTGAGTACTGACATAAACCTAACCTAGTCAGAGAGGGAACTGAGTACTATCATAAACCTAACCTAGTCAGAGAGGGAACTGAGTACTGACTGTCATAAACCTAACCTAGTCAGAGAGGGAACTGAGTACTGACTGTCATAAACCTAACCTAGTCAGAGAGGGAACTGAGTACTAACTGTCATAAACCTAACCTAGTCAGAGAGGGAACTGAGTACTGACATAAACCTAACCTAGTCAGAGAGGGAACTGACTACTGACTGTCATAAACCTAACCTAGTCAGAGAGGGAACTGAGTACTGACTGTCATAAACCTAACCTAGTCAGAGAGGGAACTGAGTACTGACTGTCATAAACCTAACCTAGTCAGAGAGGGAACTGAGTACTGACATAAACCTAACCTAGTCAGAGAGGGAACTGACTACTGACTGTCATAAACCTAACCTAGTCAGAGAGGGAACTGAGTACTGACTGTCATAAACCTAACCTAGTCAGAGAGGGAACCGAGTACTGTCTGTCATAAACCTAACCTAGTCAGAGAGGGAACTGAGTACTCTTATAAGCCTAACCTAGTCAGAGAGGGAACTGAGTACTGACATAAACCTAACCTAGTCAGAGAGGGAACTGAGTACTGACTGTCATAAACCTAACCTAGTTAGAGAGGGAACTGACTACTGACTGTCATAAACCTAACCTAGTCAGAGAGGGAACTGACTACTGACTGTCATAAACCTAACCTAGTCAGAGAGGGAACTGACTACTGACTGTTATAAACCTAACCTAGTCAGAGAGGGAACTGAGTACTATCATAAACCTAACCTAGTCAGAGAGGGAACTGACTACTGACTGTCATAAACCTAACCTAGTCAGAGAGGGAACTGATTACTGACATAAACCTAACCTAGTCAGAGAGGGAACTGACTACTGACTGTCATAAACCTAACCTAGTCAGAGAGGGAACTGAGTACTGTCATAAACCTAACCTAGTCAGAGAGGGAACTGAGTACTATCATAAACCTAACCTAGTCAGAGAGGGAACTGAGTACTATCATAAACCTAACCTAGTCAGAGAGGGAACTGAGTACTGACTGACATAAACCTAACCTAGTCAGAGAGGGAACTGAGTACTGTCATAAACCTAACCTAGTCGGAGAGGGAACTGAGTACTGTCATAAACCTAACCTAGTCAGAGAGGGAACTGAGTACTGTTATAAACCTAACCTAGTCAGAGAGGGAACTGAGTACTGATATAAACCTAACCTAGTCAGAGAGGGAACTGAGTACTGACATAAACCTAACCTAGTCAGAGAGGGAACTGAGTACTGACTGTCATAAACCTAACCTAGTTAGAGAGGGAACTGACTACTGACTGTCATAAACCTAACCTAGTCAGAGAGGGAACTGAGTACTGTCATAAACCTAACCTAGTCAGAGAGGGAACTGAGTACTGACTGTCATAAACCTAACCCAGTCAGAGAGGGAACTGAGTACTGACTGTCATAAACCTAACCTAGTCAGAGAGGGAACTGAGTACTGACATAAACCTAACCTAGTCAGAGAGGGAACTGAGTACTATCATAAACCTAACCTAGTCAGAGAGGGAACTGAGTACTATCATAAACCTAACCTAGTCAGAGAGGGAACTGAGTACTGACTGTCATAAACCTAACCTAGTCAGAGAGGGAACTGAGTACTGACTGTCATAAACCTAACCTAGTCAGAGAGGGAACTGAGTACTAACTGTCATAAACCTAACCTAGTCAGAGAGGGAACTGAGTACTGACATAAACCTAACCTAGTCAGAGAGGGAACTGAGTACTGACTGTCATAAACCTAACCTAGTCAGAGAGGGAACCGAGTACTGTCTGTCATAAACCTAACCTAGTCAGAGAGGGAACTGAGTACTCTTATAAGCCTAACCTAGTCAGAGAGGGAACTGAGTACTGACATAAACCTAACCTAGTCAGAGAGGGAACTGAGTACTGACTGTCATAAACCTAACCTAGTTAGAGAGGGAACTGACTACTGACTGTCATAAACCTAACCTAGTCAGAGAGGGAACTGACTACTGACTGTCATAAACCTAACCTAGTCAGAGAGGGAACTGACTACTGACTGTTATAAACCTAACCTAGTCAGAGAGGGAACTGACTACTGACTGTTATAAACCTAACCTAGTCAGAGAGGGAACTGACTACTGACTGTTATAAACCTAACCTAGTCAGAGAGGGAACTGAGTACTGTCATAAACCTAACCTAGTCAGAGAGGGAACTGAGTACTGACTGACATAAACCTAACCTAGTCAGAGAGGGAACTGAGTACTGACTGTCATAAACCTAACCTAGTCAGAGAAGGAACTGAGTACTGACTGTCATAAACCTAACCTAGTCAGAGAGGGAACTGACTACTGACTGTTATAAACCTAACCTAGTCAGAGAGGGAACTGAGTACTGTCATAAACCTAACCTAGTCAGAGAGGGAACTGAGTACTGACTGACATAAACCTAACCTAGTCAGAGAGGGAACTGAGTACTGACTGTCATAAACCTAACCTAGTCAGAGAGGGAACTGAGTACTGACTGTCATAAACCTAACCCAGTCAGAGAGGGAACTGAGGACTGACTGTCATAAACCTAACCTAGTCAGAGAGGGAACTGACTACTGACTGTCATAAACCTAACCTAGTCAGAGAGGGAACTGAGTACTGACATAAACCTAACCTAGTCAGAGAGGGAACTGAGTACTGACATAAACCTAACCTAGTCAGAGAGGGAACTGAGTACTGACATAAACCTAACCTAGTCAGAGAGGGAACTGAGTACTGACATAAACCTAACCTAGTCAGAGAGGGAACTGAGTACTGACATAAACCTAACCTAGTCAGAGAGGGAACTGAGTACTGACTGTCATAAACCTAACCTAGTCAGAGAGGGAACTGAGTACTGACTGTCATAAACCTAACCCAGTCAGAGAGGGAACTGAGGACTGACTGTCATAAACCTAACCTAGTCAGAGAGGGAACTGACTACTGACTGTCATAAACCTAACCTAGTCAGAGAGGGAACTGAGTACTGACATAAACCTAACCTAGTCAGAGAGGGAACTGACTACTGACTGTCATAAACCTAACCTAGTCAGAGAGGGAACTGAGTACTGACTGTCATAAACCTAACCTAGTCAGAGAGGGAACCGAGTACTGTCTGTCATAAACCTAACCTAGTCAGAGAGGGAACTGAGTACTCTTATAAGCCTAACCTAGTCAGAGAGGGAACTGAGTACTGACATAAACCTAACCTAGTCAGAGAGGGAACTGAGTACTGACTGTCATAAACCTAACCTAGTTAGAGAGGGAACTGACTACTGACTGTCATAAACCTAACCTAGTCAGAGGGAACTGACTACTGACTGTCATAAACCTAACCTAGTCAGAGAGGAACTGACTACTGACTGTCATAAACCTAACCTAGTCAGAGAGGGAACTGACTACTGACTGTCATAAACCTAACCTAGTCAGAGAGGGAACTGACTACTGACTGTTATAAACCCTAACCTAGTCAGAGAGGGAACTGAGTACTGTCATAAACCTAACCTAGTCAGAGAGGGAACTGAGTACTGACTGACATAAACCTAACCTAGTCAGAGAGGGAACTGAGTACTGACTGTCATAAACCTAACCTAGTCAGAGAAGGAACTGAGTACTGACTGTCATAAACCTAACCTAGTCAGAGAGGGAACTGACTACTGACTGTTATAAACCTAACCTAGTCAGAGAGGGAACTGAGTACTGTCATAAACCTAACCTAGTCAGAGGAACTGAGTACTGACTGACATAAACCTAACCTAGTCAGAGAGGGAACTGAGTACTGACTGTCATAAACCTAACCTAGTCAGAGAGGGAACTGAGTACTGACTGTCATAAACCTAACCCAGTCAGAGAGGGAACTGAGGACTGACTGTCATAAACCTAACCTAGTCAGTGAGGGAACTGAGTACTGACATAAACCTAACCTAGTCAGAGAGGGAACTGAGTACTATCATAAACCTAACCTAGTCAGAGAGGGAACTGAGTACTATCATAAACCTAACCTAGTCAGAGAGGGAACTGAGTACTGACTGTCATAAACCTAACCTAGTCAGAGAGGGAACTGAGTACTGACATAAACCTAACCTAGTCAGAGAGGGAACTGACTACTGACTGTCATAAACCTAACCTAGTCAGAGAGGGAACTGAGTACTGTCATAAACCTAACCTAGTCAGAGAGGGAACTGAGTACTATCATAAACCTAACCTAGTCAGAGAGGGAACTGAGTACTATCATAAACCTAACCTAGTCAGAGAGGAACTGAGTACTGACTGTCATAAACCTAACCTAGTCAGAGAGGGAACTGAGTACTGTCATAAACCTAACCTAGTCAGAGAGGGAACTGAGTACTGTCATAAACCTAACCTAGTCAGAGAGGGAACTGAGTACTGTTATAAACCTAACCTAGTCAGAGAGGGAACTGAGTACTGATATAAACCTAACCTAGTCAGAGAGGGAACTGAGTACTGACATAAACCTAACCTAGTCAGAGAGGGAACTGAGTACTGACTGTCATAAACCTAACCTAGTTAGAGAGGGAACTGACTACTGACTGTCATAAACCTAACCTAGTCAGAGAGGGAACTGACTACTGACTGTCATAAACCTAACCTAGTCAGAGAGGGAACTGACTACTGACTGTTATAAACCTAACCTAGTCAGAGAGGGAACTGAGTACTGACTGTCATAAACCTAACCTAGTCAGAGAGGGAACTGACTACTGACTGTTATAAACCTAACCTAGTCAGAGAGGGAACTGAGTACTGTCATAAACCTAACCTAGTCAGAGAGGGAACTGAGTACTGACTGACATAAACCTAACCTAGTCAGAGAGGGAACTGAGTACTGACTGTCATAAACCTAACCCAGTCAGAGAGGGAACTGAGGACTGACTGTCATAAACCTAACCTAGTCAGAGAGGGAACTGAGTACTGACATAAACCTAACCTAGTCAGAGAGGGAACTGAGTACTATCATAAACCTAACCTAGTCAGAGAGGGAACTGAGTACTATCATAAACCTAACCTAGTCAGAGAGGGAACTGAGTACTGACTGTCATAAACCTAACCTAGTCAGAGAGGGAACTGAGTACTGACATAAACCTAACCTAGTCAGAGAGGGAACTGACTACTGACTGTCATAAACCTAACCTAGTCAGAGAGGAACTGAGTACTGTCATAAACCTAACCTAGTCAGAGAGGGAACTGAGTACTATCATAAACCTAACCTAGTCAGAGAGGGAACTGAGTACTATCATAAACCTAACCTAGTCAGAGAGGGAACTGAGTACTGACTGACATAAACCTAACCTAGTCAGAGAGGGAACTGAGTACTGACATAAACCTAACCTAGTCAGAGAGGGAACTGAGTACTGTCATAAACCTAACCTAGTCAGAGAGGGAACTGAGTACTGTCATAAACCTAACCTAGTCAGAGAGGGAACTGAGTACTGACTGTTATAAACCTAACCTAGTCAGAGAGGGAACTGAGTACTGACTGTCATAAACCTAACCTAGTCAGAGAGGGAACTGAGTACTGTCATAAACCTAACCTAGTCAGAGAGGGAACTGAGTACTGACTGTCATAAACCTAACCTAGTCAGAGGGAACTGAGTACTGACATAAACCTAACCTAGTCAGAGGGGAACTGAGTACTGACTGTCATAAACCTAACCTAGTCAGAGAGGGAACTGAGTACTGTCATAAACCTAACCTAGTCAGAGAGGGAACTGAGTACTGACTGTCATAAACCTAACCTAGTCAGAGAGGGAACTGAGTACTGACATAAACCTAACCTAGTCAGAGAGGGAACTGAGTACTGACTGTCATAAACCTAACCTAGTCAGAGAGGGAACTGAGTACTGACATAAACCTAACCTAGTCAGAGAGGGAACTGAGTACAGACTGTCATAAACCTAACCTAGTCAGAGAGGGAACTGAGTACTGTTATAAACCTAACCTATTCAGAGAGGGAACTGAGTACTGTTATAAACCTAACCTAGTCAGAGAGGGAACTGAGTACTGTTATAAACCTAACCTATTCAGAGAGGGAACTGAGTACTGACTGTCATAAACCTAACCTAGTCAGAGAGGGAACTGAGTACTGACTGTCATAAACCTAACCTAGTCAGAGAGGGAACTGAGTACTGACATAAACCTAACCTAGTCAGAGAGGGAACTGAGTACTATCATAAACCTAACCTAGTCAGAGAGGGAACTGAGTACTATCATAAACCTAACCTAGTCAGAGAGGGAACTGAGTACTGACATAAACCTAACCTAGTCAGAGAGGGAACTGAGTACTGTCATAAACCTAACCTAGTCAGAGAGGGAACTGAGTACTGACTGTCATAAACCTAACCTAGTCAGAGAGGGAACTGAGTACTGACTGTCATAAACCTAACCTAGTCAGAGAGGGAACTGAGTACTGACTGTCATAAACCTAACCTAGTCAGAGAGGAACTGAGTACTGACTGTCATAAACCTAACCTAGTCAGAGAGGGAACTGAGTACTGACTGTCATAAACCTAACCTAGTCAGAGAGGGAACTGAGTACTGACTGTCATAAACCTAACCTAGTCAGAGAAGGAACTGAGTACTGTTATAAACCTAACCTAGTCAGAGAGGGAACTAGTACTGACATAAACCTAACCTAGTCAGAGAGGGAACTGAGTACTGTCATAAACCTAACCTAGTCAGAGAGGGAACTGAGTACTGACATAAACCTAACCTAGTCAGAGAGGGAACTGAGGACTGACTGTCATAAACCTAACCTAGTCAGAGAGGGAACTGACTACTGACATAAACCTAACCTAGTCAGAGAGGGAACTGAGTACTGACTGTCATAAACCTAACCTAGTCAGAGAGGGAACTGAGTACTGACTGTCATAAACCTAACCTAGTCAGAGAGGGAACTGAGTACTGTTATAAACCTAACCTAGTCAGAGAGGGAACTGAGTACTGACATAAACCTAACCTAGTCAGAGAGGGAACTGAGTACTGACATAAACCTAACCTAGTCAGAGAGGGAACTGAGTACTGACTGTTATAAACCTAACCTAGTCAGAGAGGGAACTGAGTACTGACATAAACCTAACCTAGTCAGAGAGGGAACTGAGTACTGTCTGTCATAAACCTAACCTAGTCAGAGAGGGAACTGAGTACTGACTGTCATAAACCTAACCTAGTCAGAGAGGGAACTGAGTACTGACATAAACCTAACCTAGTCAGAGAGGGAACTGAGTACTGTCTGTCATAAACCTAACCTAGTCAGAGAGGGAACTGAGTACTGACTGTCATAAACCTAACCTAGTCAGAGAGGGAACTGACTACTGACTGTCATAAACCTAACCTAGTCAGAGAGGGAACTGAGTACTGACTGTTATAAACCTAACCTAGTCAGAGAGGGAACTGAGTACTGACTGTCATAAACCTAACCTAGTCAGAGAGGGAACTGAGTACTATCATAAACCTAACCTAGTCAGAGAGGGAACTGAGTACTATCATAAACCTAACCTAGTCAGAGAGGGAACTGAGTACTGACTGACATAAACCTAACCTAGTCAGAGAGGGAACTGAGTACTGACATAAACCTAACCTAGTCAGAGAGGGAACTGAGTACTGTCATAAACCTAACCTAGTCAGAGAGGGAACTGAGTACTGTCATAAACCTAACCTAGTCAGAGAGGGAACTGAGTACTGTTATAAACCTAACCTAGTCAGAGAGGGAACTGAGTACTGATATAAACCTAACCTAGTCAGAGAGGGAACTGAGTACTGACATAAACCTAACCTAGTCAGAGAGGGAACTGAGTACTGACTGTCATAAACCTAACCTAGTTAGAGAGGGAACTGACTACTGACTGTCATAAACCTAACCTAGTCAGAGAGGGAACTGACTACTGACTGTCATAAACCTAACCTAGTCAGAGAGGGAACTGACTACTGACTGTTATAAACCTAACCTAGTCAGAGAGGGAACTGAGTACTGACTGTCATAAACCTAACCTAGTCAGAGGGAACTGACTACTGACTGTTATAAACCTAACCTAGTCAGAGAGGGAACTGAGTACTGTCATAAACCTAACCTAGTCAGAGAGGGAACTGAGTACTGACTGACATAAACCTAACCTAGTCAGAGAGGGAACTGAGTACTGACTGTCATAAACCTAACCTAGTCAGAGAGGGAACTGAGTACTGACTGTCATAAACCTAACACAGTCAGAGAGGGAACTGAGGACTGACTGTCATAAACCTAACCTAGTCAGAGAGGGAACTGAGTACTGACATAAACCTAACCTAGTCAGAGAGGGAACTGAGTACTATCATAAACCTAACCTAGTCAGAGAGGGAACTGAGTACTATCATAAACCTAACCTAGTCAGAGAGGGAACTGAGTACTGACTGTCATAAACCTAACCTAGTCAGAGAGGGAACTGAGTACTGACATAAACCTAACCTAGTCAGAGAGGGAACTGACTACTGACTGTCATAAACCTAACCTAGTCAGAGAGGGAACTGAGTACTGTCATAAACCTAACCTAGTCAGAGAGGGAACTGAGTACTGACATAAACCTAACCTAGTCAGAGAGGGAACTGAGTACTGACATAAACCTAACCTAGTCAGAGAGGGAACTGAGTACTGTCTGTCATAAACCTAACCTAGTCAGAGAGGGAACTGAGTACTGACTGTCATAAACCTAACCTAGTCAGAGAGGGAACTGACTACTGACTGTCATAAACCTAACCTAGTCAGAGAGGGAACTGAGTACTGACTGTTATAAACCTAACCTAGTCAGAGAGGGAACTGAGTACTGACTGTCATAAACCTAACCTAGTCAGAGAGGGAACTGAGTACTATCATAAACCTAACCTAGTCAGAGAGGGAACTGAGTACTATCATAAACCTAACCTAGTCAGAGAGGGAACTGAGTACTGACTGACATAAACCTAACCTAGTCAGAGAGGGAACTGAGTACTGACATAAACCTAACCTAGTCAGAGAGGGAACTGAGTACTGTCATAAACCTAACCTAGTCAGAGAGGGAACTGAGTACTGTCATAAACCTAACCTAGTCAGAGAGGGAACTGAGTACTGTTATAAACCTAACCTAGTCAGAGAGGGAACTGAGTACTGATATAAACCTAACCTAGTCAGAGAGGGAACTGAGTACTGACATAAACCTAACCTAGTCAGAGAGGGAACTGAGTACTGACTGTCATAAACCTAACCTAGTTAGAGAGGGAACTGACTACTGACTGTCATAAACCTAACCTAGTCAGAGAGGGAACTGACTACTGACTGTCATAAACCTAACCTAGTCAGAGAGGGAACTGACTACTGACTGTTATAAACCTAACCTAGTCAGAGAGGGAACTGAGTACTGACTGTCATAAACCTAACCTAGTCAGAGAGGGAACTGACTACTGACTGTTATAAACCTAACCTAGTCAGAGAGGGAACTGAGTACTGTCATAAACCTAACCTAGTCAGAGAGGGAACTGAGTACTGACTGACATAAACCTAACCTAGTCAGAGAGGGAACTGAGTACTGACTGTCATAAACCTAACCTAGTCAGAGAGGGAACTGAGTACTGACTGTCATAAACCTAACACAGTCAGAGAGGGAACTGAGGACTGACTGTCATAAACCTAACCTAGTCAGAGAGGGAACTGAGTACTGACATAAACCTAACCTAGTCAGAGAGGGAACTGAGTACTATCATAAACCTAACCTAGTCAGAGAGGGAACTGAGTACTATCATAAACCTAACCTAGTCAGAGAGGAACTGAGTACTGACTGTCATAAACCTAACCTAGTCAGAGAGGGAACTGAGTACTGACATAAACCTAACCTAGTCAGAGAGGGAACTGACTACTGACTGTCATAAACCTAACCTAGTCAGAGAGGGAACTGAGTACTGTCATAAACCTAACCTAGTCAGAGAGGGAACTGAGTACTATCATAAACCTAACCTAGTCAGAGAGGGAACTGAGTACTATCATAAACCTAACCTAGTCAGAGAGGGAACTGAGTACTGACTGACATAAACCTAACCTAGTCAGAGAGGGAACTGAGTACTGACATAAACCTAACCTAGTCAGAGAGGGAACTGAGTACTGTCATAAACCTAACCTAGTCAGAGAGGGAACTGAGTACTGTCATAAACCTAACCTAGTCAGAGAGGGAACTGAGTACTGACTGTTATAAACCTAACCTAGTCAGAGAGGGAACTGAGTACTGACTGTCATAAACCTAACCTAGTCAGAGAGGGAACTGAGTACTGTCATAAACCTAACCTAGTCAGAGAGGGAACTGAGTACTGACTGTCATAAACCTAACCTAGTCAGAGAGGGAACTGAGTACTGACATAAACCTAACCTAGTCAGAGAGGGGAACTGAGTACTGACTGTCATAAACCTAACCTAGTCAGAGAGGGAACTGAGTACTGTCATAAACCTAACCTAGTCAGAGAGGGAACTGAGTACTGACTGTCATAAACCTAACCTAGTCAGAGAGGGAACTGAGTACTGACATAAACCTAACCTAGTCAGAGAGGGAACTGAGTACTGACTGTCATAAACCTAACCTAGTCAGAGAGGGAACTGAGTACTGACATAAACCTAACCTAGTCAGAGAGGGAACTGAGTACAGACTGTCATAAACCTAACCTAGTCAGAGAGGGAACTGAGTACTGACATAAACCTAACCTAGTCAGAGAGGGAACTGAGTACTGTTATAAACCTAACCTATTCAGAGAGGGAACTGAGTACTGTTATAAACCTAACCTAGTCAGAGAGGGAACTGAGTACTGTTATAAACCTAACCTATTCAGAGAGGGAACTGAGTACTGACTGTCATAAACCTAACCTAGTCAGAGAGGGAACTGAGTACTGACTGTCATAAACCTAACCTAGTCAGAGAGGGAACTGAGTACTGACATAAACCTAACCTAGTCAGAGAGGGAACTGAGTACTATCATAAACCTAACCTAGTCAGAGAGGGACATAAACCTAACCTAGTCAGAGAGGGAACTGAGTACTGTCATAAACCTAACCTAGTCAGAGAGGGAACTGAGTACTGACTGTCATAAACCTAACCTAGTCAGAGAGGGAACTGAGTACTGACTGTCATAAACCTAACCTAGTCAGAGAGGAACTGAGTACTGACTGTCATAAACCTAACCTAGTCAGAGAGGGAACTGAGTACTGACTGTCATAAACCTAACCTAGTCAGAGAGGGAACTGAGTACTGACTGTCATAAACCTAACCTAGTCAGAGAGGGAACTGAGTACTGACTGTCATAAACCTAACCTAGTCAGAGAGGGAACTGAGTACTGACTGTCATAAACCTAACCTAGTCAGAGAGGGAACTGAGTACTGTTATAAACCTAACCTAGTCAGAGAGGGAACTGAGTACTGACATAAACCTAACCTAGTCAGAGAGGGAACTGAGTACTGTCATAAACCTAACCTAGTCAGAGAGGGAACTGAGTACTGACATAAACCTAACCTAGTCAGAGAGGGAACTGAGGACTGACTGTCATAAACCTAACCTAGTCAGAGAGGGAACTGACTACTGACATAAACCTAACCTAGTCAGAGAGGGAACTGAGTACTATCATAAACCTAACCTAGTCAGAGAGGGAACTGAGTACTATCATAAACCTAACCTAGTCAGAGAGGGAACTGAGTACTGACTGTCATAAACCTAACCTAGTCAGAGAGGGAACTGACTACTGACTGTCATAAACCTAACCTAGTCAGAGAGGGAACTGAGTACTGTCATAAACCTAACCTAGTCAGAGAGGGAACTGAGTACTATCATAAACCTAACCTAGTCAGAGAGGGAACTGAGTACTATCATAAACCTAACCTAGTCAGAGAGGGAACTGAGTACTGACTGACATAAACCTAACCTAGTCAGAGAGGGAACTGAGTACTGACATAAACCTAACCTAGTCAGAGAGGGAACTGAGTACTGTCATAAACCTAACCTAGTCAGAGAGGGAACTGAGTACTGTCATAAACCTAACCTAGTCAGAGAGGGAACTGAGTACTGACTGTTATAAACCTAACCTAGTCAGAGAGGGAACTGAGTACTGACTGTCATAAACCTAACCTAGTCAGAGAGGGAACTGAGTACTGTCATAAACCTAACCTAGTCAGAGAGGGAACTGAGTACTGACTGTCATAAACCTAACCTAGTCAGAGAGGGAACTGAGTACTGACATAAACCTAACCTAGTCAGAGAGGGGAACTGAGTACTGACTGTCATAAACCTAACCTAGTCAGAGAGGGAACTGAGTACTGTCATAAACCTAACCTAGTCAGAGAGGGAACTGAGTACTGACTGTCATAAACCTAACCTAGTCAGAGAGGGAACTGAGTACTGACATAAACCTAACCTAGTCAGAGAGGGAACTGAGTACTGACTGTCATAAACCTAACCTAGTCAGAGAGGGAACTGAGTACTGACATAAACCTAACCTAGTCAGAGAGGGAACTGAGTACAGACTGTCATAAACCTAACCTAGTCAGAGAGGGAACTGAGTACTGACATAAACCTAACCTAGTCAGAGAGGGAACTGAGTACTGTTATAAACCTAACCTATTCAGAGAGGGAACTGAGTACTGTTATAAACCTAACCTAGTCAGAGAGGGAACTGAGTACTGTTATAAACCTAACCTATTCAGAGAGGGAACTGAGTACTGTTATAAACCTAACCTAGTCAGAGAGGGAACTGAGTACTGTTATAAACCTAACCTATTCAGAGAGGGAACTGAGTACTGACTGTCATAAACCTAACCTAGTCAGAGAGGGAACTGAGTACTGACTGTCATAAACCTAACCTAGTCAGAGAGGAACTGAGTACTGACATAAACCTAACCTAGTCAGAGAGGGAACTGAGTACTATCATAAACCTAACCTAGTCAGAGAGGGAACTGAGTACTGACTGTCATAAACCTAACCTAGTCAGAGAGGGAACTGAGTACTGTCATAAACCTAACCTAGTCAGAGAGGGAACTGAGTACTGACTGTCATAAACCTAACCTAGTCAGAGAGGGAACTGAGTACTGACTGTCATAAACCTAACCTAGTCAGAGAGGGAACTGAGTACTGACTGTCATAAACCTAACCTAGTCAGAGAGGGAACTGAGTACTGACTGTCATAAACCTAACCTAGTCAGAGAGGGAACTGAGTACTGACTGTCATAAACCGAACCTAGTCAGAGAGGGAACTGAGTACTGACTGTCATAAACCTAACCTAGTCAGAGAGGGAACTGAGTACTGACTGTCATAAACCTAACACAGTCAGAGAGGGAACTGAGGACTGACTGTCATAAACCTAACCTAGTCAGAGAGGGAACTGAGTACTGACATAAACCTAACCTAGTCAGAGAGGGAACTGAGTACTATCATAAACCTAACCTAGTCAGAGAGGGAACTGAGTACTATCATAAACCTAACCTAGTCAGAGAGGGAACTGAGTACTGACTGTCATAAACCTAACCTAGTCAGAGAGGGAACTGAGTACTGACATAAACCTAACCTAGTCAGAGAGGGAACTGACTACTGACTGTCATAAACCTAACCTAGTCAGAGAGGGAACTGAGTACTGTCATAAACCTAACCTAGTCAGAGAGGGAACTGAGTACTATCATAAACCTAACCTAGTCAGAGAGGGAACTGAGTACTATCATAAACCTAACCTAGTCAGAGAGGGAACTGAGTACTGACTGACATAAACCTAACCTAGTCAGAGAGGGAACTGAGTACTGACATAAACCTAACCTAGTCAGAGAGGGAACTGAGTACTGTCATAAACCTAACCTAGTCAGAGAGGGAACTGAGTACTGTCATAAACCTAACCTAGTCAGAGAGGGAACTGAGTACTGACTGTTATAAACCTAACCTAGTCAGAGAGGGAACTGAGTACTGACTGTCATAAACCTAACATAGTCAGAGAGGGAACTGAGTACTGTCATAAACCTAACCTAGTCAGAGAGGGAACTGAGTACTGACTGTCATAAACCTAACCTAGTCAGAGAGGGAACTGAGTACTGACATAAACCTAACCTAGTCAGAGAGGGGAACTGAGTACTGACTGTCATAAACCTAACCTAGTCAGAGAGGGAACTGAGTACTGTCATAAACCTAACCTAGTCAGAGAGGGAACTGAGTACTGACTGTCATAAACCTAACCTAGTCAGAGAGGGAACTGAGTACTGACATAAACCTAACCTAGTCAGAGAGGGAACTGAGTACAGACTGTCATAAACCTAACCTAGTCAGAGAGGGAACTGAGTACTGACATAAACCTAACCTAGTCAGAGAGGGAACTGAGTACTGTTATAAACCTAACCTATTCAGAGAGGGAACTGAGTACTGTTATAAACCTAACCTAGTCAGAGAGGGAACTGAGTACTGTTATAAACCTAACCTATTCAGAGAGGGAACTGAGTACTGTTATAAACCTAACCTAGTCAGAGAGGGAACTGAGTACTGTTATAAACCTAACCTATTCAGAGAGGGAACTGAGTACTGACTGTCATAAACCTAACCTAGTCAGAGAGGGAACTGAGTACTGACTGTCATAAACCTAACCTAGTCAGAGAGGGAACTGAGTACTGACATAAACCTAACCTAGTCAGAGAGGGAACTTAGTACTATCATAAACCTAACCTAGTCAGAGAGGGAACTGAGTACTGACATAAACCTAACCTAGTCAGAGAGGGAACTGAGTACTGTCATAAACCTAACCTAGTCAGAGAGGGAACTGAGTACTGACTGTCATAAACCTAACCTAGTCAGAGAGGGAACTGAGTACTGACTGTCATAAACCTAACCTAGTCAGAGAGGGAACTGAGTACTGACTGTCATAAACCTAACCTAGTCAGAGAGGGAACTGAGTACTGACTGTCATAAACCTAACCTAGTCAGAGAGGGAACTGAGTACTGACTGTCATAAACCGAACCTAGTCAGAGGGAACTGAGTACTGACTGTCATAAACCGAACCTAGTCAGAGAGGGAACTGAGTACTGACTGTCATAAACCTAACCTAGTCAGAGAGGGAACTGAGTACTGTTATAAACCTAACCTAGTCAGAGAGGGAACTGAGTACTGACATAAACCTAACCTAGTCAGAGAGGGAACTGAGTACTGTCATAAACCTAACCTAGTCAGAGAGGGAACTGAGTACTGACATAAACCTAACCTAGTCAGAGAGGGAACTGAGGACTGACTGTCATAAACCTAACCTAGTCAGAGAGGGAACTGAGTACTGACATAAACCTAACCTAGTCAGAGAGGGAACTGAGTACTATCATAAACCTAACCTAGTCAGAGAGGGAACTGAGTACTATCATAAACCTAACCTAGTCAGAGAGGGAACTGAGTACTGACTGTCATAAACCTAACCTAGTCAGAGAGGGAACTGAGTACTGACATAAACCTAACCTAGTCAGAGAGGGAACTGACTACTGACTGTCATAAACCTAACCTAGTCAGAGAGGGAACTGAGTACTGTCATAAACCTAACCTAGTCAGAGAGGGAACTGAGTACTATCATAAACCTAACCTAGTCAGAGAGGGAACTGAGTACTATCATAAACCTAACCTAGTCAGAGAGGGAACTGAGTACTGACTGACATAAACCTAACCTAGTCAGAGAGGGAACTGAGTACTGACATAAACCTAACCTAGTCAGAGAGGGAACTGAGTACTGTCATAAACCTAACCTAGTCAGAGAGGGAACTGAGTACTGTCATAAACCTAACCTAGTCAGAGAGGGAACTGAGTACTGACTGTTATAAACCTAACCTAGTCAGAGAGGGAACTGAGTACTGACTGTCATAAACCTAACCTAGTCAGAGAGGGAACTGAGTACTGTCATAAACCTAACCTAGTCAGAGAGGGAACTGAGTACTGACTGTCATAAACCTAACCTAGTCAGAGAGGGAACTGAGTACTGACATAAACCTAACCTAGTCAGAGGGGAACTGAGTACTGACTGTCATAAACCTAACCTAGTCAGAGAGGGAACTGAGTACTGTCATAAACCTAACCTAGTCAGAGAGGGAACTGAGTACTGACTGTCATAAACCTAACCTAGTCAGAGAGGGAACTGAGTACTGACATAAACCTAACCTAGTCAGAGAGGGAACTGAGTACTGACTGTCATAAACCTAACCTAGTCAGAGAGGGAACTGAGTACTGACATAAACCTAACCTAGTCAGAGAGGGAACTGAGTACAGACTGTCATAAACCTAACCTAGTCAGAGAGGGAACTGAGTACTGACATAAACCTAACCTAGTCAGAGAGGGAACTGAGTACTGTTATAAACCTAACCTATTCAGAGAGGGAACTGAGTACTGTTATAAACCTAACCTAGTCAGAGAGGGAACTGAGTACTGTTATAAACCTAACCTATTCAGAGAGGGAACTGAGTACTGACTGTCATAAACCTAACCTAGTCAGAGAGGGAACTGAGTACTGACTGTCATAAACCTAACCTAGTCAGAGAGGGAACTGAGTACTGACATAAACCTAACCTAGTCAGAGAGGGAACTGAGTACTATCATAAACCTAACCTAGTCAGAGAGGGAACTGAGTACTGACATAAACCTAACCTAGTCAGAGAGGGAACTGAGTACTGTCATAAACCTAACCTAGTCAGAGAGGGAACTGAGTACTGACTGTCATAAACCTAACCTAGTCAGAGAGGGAACTGAGTACTGACTGTCATAAACCTAACCTAGTCAGAGAGGGAACTGAGTACTGACTGTCATACACCTAACCTAGTCAGAGAGGGAACTGAGTACTGACTGTCATAAACCTAACCTAGTCAGAGAGGGAACTGAGTACTGACTGTCATAAACCGAACCTAGTCAGAGAGGGAACTGAGTACTGACTGTCATAAACCGAACCTAGTCAGAGAGGGAACTGAGTACTGACTGTCATAAACCTAACCTAGTCAGAGAGGGAACTGAGTACTGTTATAAACCTAACCTAGTCAGAGAGGGAACTGAGTACTGACATAAACCTAACCTAGTCAGAGAGGGAACTGAGTACTGTCATAAACCTAACCTAGTCAGAGAGGGAACTGAGTACTGACATAAACCTAACCTAGTCAGAGAGGGAACTGAGGACTGACTGTCATAAACCTAACCTAGTCAGAGAGGGAACTGACTACTGACATAAACCTAACCTAGTCAGAGAGGGAACTGAGTACTGACTGTCATAAACCTAACCTAGTCAGAGAGGGAACTGAGTACTGACTGTCATAAACCTAACCTAGTCAGAGAGGGAACTGAGTACTGTTATAAACCTAACCTAGTCAGAGAGGGAACTGAGTACTGACATAAACCTAACCTAGTCAGAGAGGGAACTGAGTACTGTCATAAACCTAACCTAGTCAGAGAGGGAACTGAGTACTGACATAAACCTAACCTAGTCAGAGAGGGAACTGAGTACTGACTGTCATAAACCTAACCTAGTCAGAGAGGGAACTGACTACTGACTGTCATAAACCTAACCTAGTCAGAGAGGGAACTGAGTACTGACTGTTATAAACCTAACCTAGTCAGAGAGGGAACTGAGTACTGACTGTCATAAACCTAACCTAGTCAGAGAGGGAACTGAGTACTGACTGTCATAAACCTAACCTAGTCAGAGAGGGAACTGAGTACTGTCATAAACCTAACCTAGTCAGAGAGGGAACTGAGTACTGTCTGTTATAAACCTAACCTAGTCAGAGAGGGAACTGAGTACTGTCATAAACCTAACCTAGTCAGAGAGGGAACTGAGTACTGACTGTTATAAACCTAACCTAGTCAGAGAGGGAACTGAGTACTGATATAAACCTAACCTAGTCAGAGAGGGAACTGACTACTGACTGTTATAAACCTAACCTAGTCAGAGAGGGAACTGAGTACTGACATAAACCTAACCTAGTCAGAGAGGGAACTGAGTACTATCATAAACCTAACCTAGTCAGAGAGGGAACTGAGTACTGACATAAACCTAACCTAGTCAGAGAGGGAACTGAGTACTGTCATAAACCTAACCTAGTCAGAGAGGGAACTGAGTACTGACTGTCATAAACCTAACCTAGTCAGAGAGGGAACTGAGTACTGACTGTCATAAACCTAACCTAGTCAGAGAGGGAACTGAGTACTGACTGTCATAAACCTAACCTAGTCAGAGAGGGAACTGAGTACTGACTGTCATAAACCTAACCTAGTCAGAGAGGGAACTGAGTACTGACTGTCATAAACCTAACCTAGTCAGAGAGGGAACTGAGTACTGACTGTCATAAACCTAACCTAGTCAGAGAGGGAACTGAGTACTGACTGTCATAAACCTAACCTAGTCAGAGAGGGAACTGAGTACTGTTATAAACCTAACCTAGTCAGAGAGGGAACTGAGTACTGACATAAACCTAACCTAGTCAGAGAGGGAACTGAGTACTGTCATAAACCTAACCTAGTCAGAGAGGGAACTGAGTACTGACATAAACCTAACCTAGTCAGAGAGGGAACTGAGGACTGACTGTCATAAACCTAACCTAGTCAGAGAGGGAACTGACTACTGACATAAACCTAACCTAGTCAGAGAGGGAACTGAGTACTGACTGTCATAAACCTAACCTAGTCAGAGAGGGAACTGAGTACTGACTGTCATAAACCTAACCTAGTCAGAGAGGGAACTGAGTACTGTTATAAACCTAACCTAGTCAGAGAGGGAACTGAGTACTGACATAAACCTAACCTAGTCAGAGAGGGAACTGAGTACTGTCATAAACCTAACCTAGTCAGAGAGGGAACTGAGTACTGACATAAACCTAACCTAGTCAGAGAGGGAACTGAGTACTGACTGTTATAAACCTAACCTAGTCAGAGAGGGAACTGACTACTGACATAAACCTAACCTAGTCAGAGAGGGAACTGAGTACTGACATAAACCTAACCTAGTCAGAGAGGGAACTGAGTACTGACATAAACCTAACCTAGTCAGAGAGGGAACTGAGTACTGACATAAACCTAACCTAGTCAGAGAGGGAACTGAGGACTGACTGTCATAAACCTAACCTAGTCAGAGAGGGGACTACTGACATAAACCTAACCTAGTCAGAGGGAACTGAGTACTGACTGTCATAAACCTAACCTAGTCAGAGAGGGAACTGAGTACTGACTGTCATAAACCTAACCTAGTCAGAGAGGGAACTGAGTACTGTTATAAACCTAACCTAGTCAGAGAGGGAACTGAGTACTGACATAAACCTAACCTAGTCAGAGAGGAACTGAGTACTGTCATAAACCTAACCTAGTCAGAGAGGGAACTGAGTACTGACATAAACCTAACCTAGTCAGAGAGGGAACTGAGTACTGACTGTTATAAACCTAACCTAGTCAGAGAGGGAACTGACTACTGACATAAACCTAACCTAGTCAGAGAGGGAACTGAGTACTGACATAAACCTAACCTAGTCAGAGAGGGAACTGAGTACTGACATAAACCTAACCTAGTCAGAGAGGGAACTGAGTACTGTCTGTCATAAACCTAACCTAGTCAGAGAGGGAACTGAGTACTGACTGTCATAAACCTAACCTAGTCAGAGAGGGAACTGACTACTGACTGTCATAAACCTAACCTAGTCAGAGAGGGAACTGAGTACTGACTGTTATAAACCTAACCTAGTCAGAGAGGGAACTGAGTACTGACTGTCATAAACCTAACCTAGTCAGAGAGGGAACTGAGTACTGACTGTCATAAACCTAACCTAGTCAGAGAGGGAACTGAGTACTGTCATAAACCTAACCTAGTCAGAGAGGGAACTGAGTACTGTCTGTTATAAACCTAACCTAGTCAGAGAGGGAACTGAGTACTGTCATAAACCTAACCTAGTCAGAGAGGGAACTGAGTACTGACTGTTATAAACCTAACCTAGTCAGAGAGGGAACTGAGTACTGATATAAACCTAACCTAGTCAGAGAGGGAACTGACTACTGACTGTTATAAACCTAACCTAGTCAGAGAGGGAACTGAGTACTGACATAAACCTAACCTAGTCAGAGAGGGAACTGACTACTGTCATAAACCTAACCTAGTCAGAGAGGGAACTGAGTACTGACTGTCATAAACCTAACCTAGTCAGAGAGGGAACTGAGTACTGACTGTCATAAACCTAACCTAGTCAGAGAGGGAACTGAGTACTGACTGTCATAAACCTAACCTAGTTAGAGAGGGAACTGAGTACTGTTATAAACCTAACCTAGTCAGAGAGGGAACTGAGTAATGTCATAAACCTAACCTAGTCAGAGAGGGAACTGAGTACTGACTGTCATAAACCTAACCTAGTCAGAGAGGGAACTGAGTACTGACTGTCATAAACCTAACCTAGTTAGAGAGGGAACTGAGTACTGTTATAAACCTAACCTAGTCAGAGAGGGAACTGACTACTGTCATAAACCTAACCTAGTCAGAGAGGGAACTGACTACTGTCATAAACCTAACCTAGTCAGAGAGGGAACTGACTACTGACTGTCATAAACCTAACCTAGTTAGAGAGGGAACTGAGTACTGACATAAACCTAACCTAGTCAGAGAGGGAACTGAGTACTGTCATAAACCTAACCTAGTTAGAGAGGGAACTGAGTACTGATATAAACCTAACCTAGTCAGAGAGGGAACTGAGTACTGACTGTCATAAACCTAACCTAGTTAGAGAGGGAACTGAGTACTGACATAAACCTAACCTAGTCAGAGAGGGAACTGAGTACTGTCATAAACCTAACCTAGTCAGAGAGGGAACTGAGTACTGACATAAACCTAACCTAGTCAGAGAGGGAACTGAGTACTGTCATAAACCTAACCTAGTCAGAGAGGGAACTGAGTACTGTCATAAACCTAACCTAGTCAGAGAGGGAACTGAGTACTGACATAAACCTAACCTAGTCAGAGAGGGAACTGAGTACTGTCATAAACCTAACCTAGTCAGAGAGGGAACTGAGTACTGACATAAACCTAACCTAGTCAGAGAGGGAACTGAGTACTGTCATAAACCTAACCTAGTCAGAGAGGGAACTGAGTACTGACTGTCATAAACCTAACTTAGTCAGAGAGGGAACTGAGTACTAACTGTCATAAACCTAACCTAGTCAGAGAGGGAACTGAGTACTGACTGTCATAAACCTAACCTAGTCAGAGAGGGAACTGAGTACTGACTGTCATAAACCTAACCTAGTCAGAGAGGGAACTGAGTACTGACTGTCATAAACCTAACCTAGTCAGAGAGGGAACTGAGTACTGACTGTCATAAACCTAACCTAGTCAGAGAGGGAACTGAGTACTGACTGTCATAAACCTAACCTAGTCAGAGAGGGAACTGAGTACTGACTGTCATAAACCTAACCTAGTCAGAGAGGGAACTGAGTACTGACTGTCATAAACCTAACCTAGTCAGAGAGGGAACTGAGTACTGACTGTCATAAACCTAACCTAGTCAGAGAGGGAACTGAGTACTGACTGTCATAAACCTAACCTAGTCAGAGAGGGAACTGAGTACTGACTGTCATAAACCTAACCTAGTTAGAGAGGGAATGAGTACTGACATAAACCTAACCTAGTCAGAGAGGGAACTGAGTACTGACTGTTATAAACCTAACCTAGTCAGAGAGGGAACTGAGTACTGACATAAACCTAACCTAGTCAGAGAGGGAACTGAGTACTGTCATAAACCTAACCTAGTCAGAGAGGGAACTGAGTACTGACTGTTATAAACCTAACCTAGTCAGAGAGGGAACTGAGTACTGTTATAAACCTAACCTATTCAGAGAGGGAACTGACTACTGACTGTTATAAACCTAACCTAGTCAGAGAGGGAACTGAGTACTGACATAAACCTAACCTAGTCAGAGAGGGAACTGAGTACTGACTGTTATAAACCTAACCTAGTTAGAGAGGGAACTGAGTACTGACATAAACCTAACCTAGTCAGAGAGGGAACTGAGTACTGTTATAAACCTAACCTATTCAGAGAGGGAACTGAGTACTGACTGTCATAGACCTAACCTAGTCAGAGAGGGAACTGAGTACTGACTGTCATAAACCTAACCTAGTCAGAGAGGGAACTGACTACTGACTGTCATAAACCTAACCTAGTCAGAGAGGGAACTGAGTACTGTTATAAACCTAACCTAGTCAGAGAGGGAACTGAGTACTGTCATAAACCTAACCTAGTCAGAGAGGGAACTGAGTACTGACATAAACCTAACCTAGTCAGAGAGGGAACTGAGTACTGACTGTTATAAACCTAACCTAGTCAGAGAGGGAACTGAGTACTGACATAAACCTAACCTAGTCAGAGAGGGAACTGAGTACTGTCATAAACCTAACCTAGTCAGAGAGGGAACTGAGTACTGACATAAACCTAACCTAGTCAGAGAGGGAACTGAGTACTGACTGTTATAAACCTAACCTAGTCAGAGAGGGAACTGACTACTGACATAAACCTAACCTAGTCAGAGAGGGAACTGAGTACTGACATAAACCTAACCTAGTCAGAGAGGGAACTGAGTACTGACATAAACCTAACCTAGTCAGAGAGGGAACTGAGTACTGTCTGTCATAAACCTAACCTAGTCAGAGAGGGAACTGAGTACTGACTGTCATAAACCTAACCTAGTCAGAGAGGGAACTGACTACTGACTGTCATAAACCTAACCTAGTCAGAGAGGGAACTGAGTACTGACTGTTATAAACCTAACCTAGTCAGAGAGGGAACTGAGTACTGACTGTCATAAACCTAACCTAGTCAGAGAGGGAACTGAGTACCGACATAAACCTAACCTAGTCAGAGAGGGAACTGAGTACTGACATAAACCTAACCTAGTCAGAGAGGGAACTGAGTACTGACTGTCATAAACCTAACCTAGTCAGAGAGGGAACTGAGTACTGACATAAACCTAACCTAGTCAGAGAGGGAACTGAGTACTGTCTGTCATAAACCTAACCTAGTCAGAGAGGGAACTGAGTACTGACTGTCATAAACCTAACCTAGTCAGAGAGGGAACTGACTACTGACTGTCATAAACCTAACCTAGTCAGAGAGGGAACTGAGTACTGACTGTCATAAACCTAACCTAGTCAGAGAGGGAACTGAGTACTGTCATAAACCTAACCTAGTCAGAGAGGGAACTGAGTACTGTCTGTTATAAACCTAACCTAGTCAGAGAGGGAACTGAGTACTGTCATAAACCTAACCTAGTCAGAGAGGGAACTGAGTACTGACTATTATAAACCTAACCTAGTCAGAGAGGGAACTGAGTACTGATATAAACCTAACCTAGTCAGAGAGGGAACTGACTACTGACTGTTATAAACCTAACCTAGTCAGAGAGGGAACTGAGTACCGACATAAACCTAACCTAGTCAGAGAGGGAACTGAGTACCGACATAAACCTAACCTAGTCAGAGAGGGAACTGAGTACTGACATAAACCTAACCTAGTCAGAGAGGGAACTGAGTACTGACTGTCATAAACCTAACCTAGTCAGAGAGGGAACTGAGTACTGACTGTCATAAACCTAACCTAGTTAGAGAGGGAACTGAGTACTGTTATAAACCTAACCTAGTCAGAGAGGGAACTGAGTACTGACTGACATAAACCTAACCTAGTCAGAGAGGGAACTGAGTACTGACTGTCATAAACCTAACCTAGTCAGAGAGGGAACTGAGTACTGACTGTCATAAACCTAACCTAGTTAGAGAGGGAACTGAGTACTGACATAAACCTAACCTAGTCAGAGAGGGAACTGAGTACTGTCTGTTATAAACCTAACCTAGTCAGAGAGGGAACTGAGTACTGACTGTCATAAACCTAACCTAGTCAGAGAGGGAACTGACTACTGACTGTCATAAACCTAACCTAGTCAGAGAGGGAACTGAGTACTGACTGTTATAAACCTAACCTAGTCAGAGAGGGAACTGAGTACTGTTATAAACCTAACCTATTCAGAGAGGGAACTGACTACTGACTGTTATAAACCTAACCTAGTCAGAGAGGGAACTGAGTACTGACATAAACCTAACCTAGTCAGAGAGGGAACTGAGTACTGACTGTTATAAACCTAACCTAGTTAGAGAGGGAACTGAGTACTGACATAAACCTAACCTAGTCAGAGAGGGAACTGAGTACTGTTATAAACCTAACCTATTCAGAGAGGGAACTGAGTACTGACTGTCATAGACCTAACCTAGTCAGAGAGGGAACTGAGTACTGACTGTCATAAACCTAACCTAGTCAGAGAGGGAACTGACTACTGACTGTCATAAACCTAACCTAGTCAGAGAGGGAACTGAGTACTGTTATAAACCTAACCTAGTCAGAGAGGGAACTGAGTACTGTCATAAACCTAACCTAGTCAGAGAGGGAACTGAGTACTGACATAAACCTAACCTAGTCAGAGAGGGAACTGAGTACTGACTGTTATAAACCTAACCTAGTCAGAGAGGGAACTGACTACTGACATAAACCTAACCTAGTCAGAGAGGGAACTGAGTACTGACATAAACCTAACCTAGTCAGAGAGGGAACTGAGTACTGACATAAACCTAACCTAGTCAGAGAGGGAACTGAGTACTGTCTGTCATAAACCTAACCTAGTCAGAGAGGGAACTGAGTACTGACTGTCATAAACCTAACCTAGTCAGAGAGGGAACTGACTACTGACTGTCATAAACCTAACCTAGTCAGAGAGGGAACTGAGTACTGACTGTTATAAACCTAACCTAGTCAGAGAGGGAACTGAGTACTGACTGTCATAAACCTAACCTAGTCAGAGAGGGAACTGAGTACTGTCTGTTATAAACCTAACCTAGTCAGAGAGGGAACTGAGTACTGTCATAAACCTAACCTAGTCAGAGAGGGAACTGAGTACTGACTGTTATAAACCTAACCTAGTCAGAGAGGGAACTGAGTACTGATATAAACCTAACCTAGTCAGAGAGGGAACTGACTACTGACTGTTATAAACCTAACCTAGTCAGAGAGGGAACTGAGTACCGACATAAACCTAACCTAGTCAGAGAGGGAACTGAGTACTGATATAAACCTAACCTAGTCAGAGAGGGAACTGAGTACTGACATAAACCTAACCTAGTCAGAGAGGGAACTGAGTACTGACTGTCATAAACCTAACCTAGTCAGAGAGGGAACTGAGTACTGACATAAACCTAACCTAGTCAGAGAGGGAACTGAGTACTGTCTGTCATAAACCTAACCTAGTCAGAGAGGGAACTGAGTACTGACTGTCATAAACCTAACCTAGTCAGAGAGGGAACTGACTACTGACTGTCATAAACCTAACCTAGTCAGAGAGGGAACTGAGTACTGACATAAACCTAACCTAGTCAGAGAGGGAACTGAGTACTGACTGTCATAAACCTAACCTAGTCAGAGAGGGAACTGAGTACTGACTGTCATAAACCTAACCTAGTTAGAGAGGGAACTGAGTACTGTTATAAACCTAACCTAGTCAGAGAGGGAACTGAGTAATGTCATAAACCTAACCTAGTCAGAGAGGGAACTGAGTACTGACTGTCATAAACCTAACCTAGTCAGAGAGGGAACTGAGTACTGACTGTCATAAACCTAACCTAGTTAGAGAGGGAACTGAGTACTGTTATAAACCTAACCTAGTCAGAGAGGGAACTGACTACTGTCATAAACCTAACCTAGTCAGAGAGGGAACTGACTACTGTCATAAACCTAACCTAGTCAGAGAGGGAACTGAGTACTGTCATAAACCTAACCTAGTCAGAGAGGGAACTGACTACTGACTGTCATAAACCTAACCTAGTTAGAGAGGGAACTGAGTACTGACATAAACCTAACCTAGTCAGAGAGGGAACTGAGTACTGTCATAAACCTAACCTAGTTAGAGAGGCAACTGAGTACTGATATAAACCTAACCTAGTCAGAGAGGGAACTGAGTACTGACTGTCATAAACCTAACCTAGTTAGAGAGGGAACTGAGTACTGACATAAACCTAACCTAGTCAGAGAGGGAACTGAGTACTGTCATAAACCTAACCTAGTCAGAGAGGGAACTGAGTACTGACATAAACCTAACCTAGTCAGAGAGGGAACTGAGTACTGTCATAAACCTAACCTAGTCAGAGAGGGAACTGAGTACTGTCATAAACCTAACCTAGTCAGAGAGGGAACTGAGTACTGACATAAACCTAACCTAGTCAGAGAGGGAACTGAGTACTGTCATAAACCTAACCTAGTCAGAGAGGGAACTGAGTACTGACTGTCATAAACCTAACCTAGTCAGAGAGGGAACTGAGTACTGACTGTCATAAACCTAACCTAGTCAGAGAGGGAACTGAGTACTGACTGTCATAAACCTAACCTAGTCAGAGAGGGAACTGAGTACTGACTGTCATAAACCTAACCTAGTCAGAGAGGGAACTGAGTACTGACTGTCATAAACCTAACCTAGTCAGAGAGGGAACTGAGTACTGACTGTCATAAACCTAACCTAGTCAGAGAGGGAACTGAGTACTGACTGTCATAAACCTAACCTAGTCAGAGAGGGAACTGAGTACTGACTGTCATAAACCTAACCTAGTCAGAGAGGGAACTGAGTACTGACTGTCATAAACCTAACCTAGTTAGAGAGGAATGAGTACTGACATAAACCTAACCTAGTCAGAGAGGGAACTGAGTACTGTTATAAACCTAACCTAGTCAGAGAGGGAACTGAGTACTGTTATAAACCTAACCTAGTCAGAGAGGGAACTGAGTACTGACTGTTATAAACCTAACCTAGTCAGAGAGGGAACTGAGTACTGACTGACATAAACCTAACCTAGTCAGAGAGGGAACTGAGTACTGACTGTCATAAACCTAACCTAGTCAGAGAGGGAACTGAGTACTGACTGTCATAAACCTAACCTAGTTAGAGAGGGAACTGAGTACTGACATAAACCTAACCTAGTCAGAGCGGGAACTGAGTACTGTTATAAACCTAACCTAGTCAGAGAGGGAACTGAGTACTGTCTGTTATAAACCTAACCTAGTCAGAGAGGGAACTGAGTACTGACTGTCATAAACCTAACCTAGTCAGAGAGGGAACTGACTACTGACTGTCATAAACCTAACCTAGTCAGAGAGGGAACTGAGTACTGACTGTTATAAACCTAACCTAGTCAGAGAGGGAACTGAGTACTGTTATAAACCTAACCTATTCAGAGAGGGAACTGACTACTGACTGTTATAAACCTAACCTAGTCAGAGAGGGAACTGAGTACTGTTATAAACCTAACCTATTCAGAGAGGGAACTGAGTACTGACTGTCATAAACCTAACCTAGTCAGAGAGGGAACTGAGTACTGACTGTTATAAACCTAACCTAGTCAGAGAGGGAACTGAGTACTGTTATAAACCTAACCTATTCAGAGAGGGAACTGAGTACTGACTGTCATAGACCTAACCTAGTCAGAGAGGGAACTGAGTACTGACTGTCATAAACCTAACCTAGTCAGAGAGGGAACTGACTACTGACTGTCATAAACCTAACCTAGTCAGAGAGGGAACTGAGTACTGTTATAAACCTAACCTAGTCAGAGAGGGAACTGAGTACTGTCATAAACCTAACCTAGTCAGAGAGGGAACTGAGTACTGACATAAACCTAACCTAGTCAGAGAGGGAACTGAGTACTGACTGTCATAAACCTAACCTAGTCAGAGAGGGAACTGACTACTGACATAAACCTAACCTAGTCAGAGAGGGAACTGAGTACTGACTGTCATAAACCTAACCTAGTCAGAGAGGGAACTGAGTACTGACTGTCATAAACCTAACCTAGTCAGAGAGGGAACTGAGTACTGTTATAAACCTAACCTAGTCAGAGAGGGAACTGAGTACTGACATAAACCTAACCTAGTCAGAGAGGGAACTGAGTACTGTCATAAACCTAACCTAGTCAGAGAGGGAACTGAGTACTGACATAAACCTAACCTAGTCAGAGAGGGAACTGAGTACTGACTGTCATAAACCTAACCTAGTCAGAGAGGGAACTGAGTACTGACTGTCATAAACCTAACCTAGTCAGAGAGGGAACTGAGTACTGACTGTCATAAACCTAACCTAGTTAGAGAGGGAACTGAGTACTGTCATAAACCTAACCTAGTTAGAGAGGGAACTGAGTACTGTCATAAACCTAACCTAGTCAGAGAGGGAACTGAGTACTGACATAAACCTAACCTAGTCAGAGAGGGAACTGAGTACTGACTGTCATAAACCTAACCTAGTCAGAGAGGGAACTGACTACTGACATAAACCTAACCTAGTCAGAGAGGGAACTGAGTACTGACTGTCATAAACCTAACCTAGTCAGAGAGGGAACTGAGTACTGACTGTCATAAACCTAACCTAGTCAGAGAGGGAACTGAGTACTGACTGTCATAAACCTAACCTAGTTAGAGAGGGAATGAGTACTGACATAAACCTAACCTAGTCAGAGAGGGAACTGAGTACTGTTATAAACCTAACCTAGTCAGAGAGGGAACTGAGTACTGTTATAAACCTAACCTAGTCAGAGAGGGAACTGAGTACTGACTGTTATAAACCTAACCTAGTCAGAGAGGGAACTGAGTACTGACTGACATAAACCTAACCTAGTCAGAGAGGGAACTGAGTACTGACATAAACCTAACCTAGTCAGAGAGGGAACTGAGTACTGACATAAACCTAACCTAGTCAGAGAGGGAACTGACTACTGACTGTTATAAACCTAACCTAGTCAGAGAGGGAACTGAGTACTGACTGTCATAAACCTAACCTAGTCAGAGAGGGAACTGACTACTGACTGTCATAAACCTAACCTAGTCAGAGAGGGAACTGAGTACTGACTGTTATAAACCTAACCTAGTCAGAGAGGGAACTGAGTACTGTTATAAACCTAACCTATTCAGAGAGGGAACTGACTACTGACTGTTATAAACCTAACCTAGTCAGAGAGGGAACTGAGTACTGTTATAAACCTAACCTATTCAGAGAGGGAACTGAGTACTGACTGTCATAAACCTAACCTAGTCAGAGAGGGAACTGAGTACTGACTGTCATAAACCTAACCTAGTCAGAGAGGGAACTGAGTACTGACTGTCATAAACCTAACCTAGTCAGAGAGGGAACTGAGTACTGACTGTCATAAACCTAACCTAGTCAGAGAGGGAACTGAGTACTGACTGTCATAAACCTAACCTAGTCAGAGGGAACTGAGTACTGACTGTCATAAACCTAACCTAGTCAGAGAGGGAACTGAGTACTGACAGTCATAAACCTAACCTAGTCAGAGAGGGAACTGAGTACTGACTGTCATAAACCTAATCTAGTCAGAGAGGGAACTGAGTACTGACTGTCATAAACCTAACCTAGTCAGAGAGGGAACTGAGTACTGACTGTCATAAACCTAACCTAGTCAGAGAGGGAACTGAGTACTGACTGTCATAAACCTAACCTAGTCAGAGAGGGAACTGAGTACTGACTGTCATAAACCTAACCTAGTTAGAGAGGGAATGAGTACTGACATAAACCTAACCTAGTCAGAGAGGGAACTGAGTACTGTTATAAACCTAACCTAGTCAGAGAGGGAACTGAGTACTGTTATAAACCTAACCTAGTCAGAGAGGGAACTGAGTACTGACTGTTATAAACCTAACCTAGTCAGAGAGGGAACTGAGTACTGACTGACATAAACCTAACCTAGTCAGAGAGGGAACTGAGTACTGACTGTCATAAACCTAACCTAGTCAGAGAGGGAACTGAGTACTGACTGTCATAAACCTAACCTAGTTAGAGAGGGAACTGAGTACTGACATAAACCTAACCTAGTCAGAGCGGGAACTGAGTACTGTTATAAACCTAACCTAGTCAGAGAGGGAACTGAGTACTGTCTGTTATAAACCTAACCTAGTCAGAGAGGGAACTGAGTACTGACTGTCATAAACCTAACCTAGTCAGAGAGGGAACTGACTACTGACTGTCATAAACCTAACCTAGTCAGAGAGGGAACTGAGTACTGACTGTTATAAACCTAACCTAGTCAGAGAGGGAACTGAGTACTGTTATAAACCTAACCTATTCAGAGAGGGAACTGACTACTGACTGTTATAAACCTAACCTAGTCAGAGAGGGAACTGAGTACTGTTATAAACCTAACCTATTCAGAGAGGGAACTGAGTACTGACTGTCATAAACCTAACCTAGTCAGAGAGGGAACTGAGTACTGACTGTTATAAACCTAACCTAGTCAGAGAGGGAACTGAGTACTGTTATAAACCTAACCTATTCAGAGAGGGAACTGAGTACTGACTGTCATAGACCTAACCTAGTCAGAGAGGGAACTGAGTACTGACTGTCATAAACCTAACCTAGTCAGAGAGGGAACTGACTACTGACTGTCATAAACCTAACCTAGTCAGAGAGGGAACTGAGTACTGTTATAAACCTAACCTAGTCAGAGAGGGAACTGAGTACTGTCATAAACCTAACCTAGTCAGAGAGGGAACTGAGTACTGACATAAACCTAACCTAGTCAGAGAGGGAACTGAGTACTGACTGTCATAAACCTAACCTAGTCAGAGAGGGAACTGACTACTGACATAAACCTAACCTAGTCAGAGAGGGAACTGAGTACTGACTGTCATAAACCTAACCTAGTCAGAGAGGGAACTGAGTACTGACCTAACCTCAGAGAGGGAACTGAGTACTGACTGTCATAAACCTAACCTAGTCAGAGAGGGAACTGAGTACTGTTATAAACCTAACCTAGTCAGAGAGGGAACTGAGTACTGACATAAACCTAACCTAGTCAGAGAGGGAACTGAGTACTGTCATAAACCTAACCTAGTCAGAGAGGGAACTGAGTACTGACATAAACCTAACCTAGTCAGAGAGGGAACTGAGTACTGACTGTCATAAACCTAACCTAGTCAGAGAGGGAACTGAGTACTGACTGTCATAAACCTAACCTAGTCAGAGAGGGAACTGAGTACTGACTGTCATAAACCTAACGAAGTTAGAGAGGGAACTGAGTACTGTCATAAACCTAACCTAGTTAGAGAGGGAACTGAGTACTGTCATAAACCTAACCTAGTCAGAGAGGGAACTGAGTACTGACATAAACCTAACCTAGTCAGAGAGGGAACTGAGTACTGACTGTCATAAACCTAACCTAGTCAGAGAGGGAACTGACTACTGACATAAACCTAACCTAGTCAGAGAGGGAACTGAGTACTGACTGTCATAAACCTAACCTAGTCAGAGAGGGAACTGAGTACTGACTGTCATAAACCTAACCTAGTCAGAGAGGGAACTGAGTACTGACTGTCATAAACCTAACCTAGTTAGAGAGGGAATGAGTACTGACATAAACCTAACCTAGTCAGAGAGGGAACTGAGTACTGTTATAAACCTAACCTAGTCAGAGAGGGAACTGAGTACTGTTATAAACCTAACCTAGTCAGAGAGGGAACTGAGTACTGACTGTTATAAACCTAACCTAGTCAGAGAGGGAACTGAGTACTGACTGACATAAACCTAACCTAGTCAGAGAGGGAACTGAGTACTGACATAAACCTAACCTAGTCAGAGAGGGAACTGAGTACTGACATAAACCTAACCTAGTCAGAGAGGGAACTGACTACTGACTGTTATAAACCTAACCTAGTCAGAGAGGGAACTGAGTACTGACTGTCATAAACCTAACCTAGTCAGAGAGGGAACTGACTACTGACTGTCATAAACCTAACCTAGTCAGAGAGGGAACTGAGTACTGACTGTTATAAACCTAACCTAGTCAGAGAGGGAACTGAGTACTGTTATAAACCTAACCTATTCAGAGAGGGAACTGACTACTGACTGTTATAAACCTAACCTAGTCAGAGAGGGAACTGAGTACTGTTATAAACCTAACCTATTCAGAGAGGGAACTGAGTACTGACTGTCATAAACCTAACCTAGTCAGAGAGGGAACTGAGTACTGACTGTTATAAACCTAACCTAGTCAGAGAGGGAACTGAGTACTGTTATAAACCTAACCTATTCAGAGAGGGAACTGAGTACTGACTGTCATAGACCTAACCTAGTCAGAGAGGGAACTGAGTACTGACTGTCATAAACCTAACCTAGTCAGAGAGGGAACTGACTACTGACTGTCATAAACCTAACCTAGTCAGAGAGGGAACTGAGTACTGTTATAAACCTAACCTAGTCAGAGAGGGAACTGAGTACTGTCATAAACCTAACCTAGTCAGAGAGGGAACTGAGTACTGACATAAACCTAACCTAGTCAGAGAGGGAACTGAGTACTGACTGTCATAAACCTAACCTAGTCAGAGAGGGAACTGACTACTGACATAAACCTAACCTAGTCAGAGAGGGAACTGAGTACTGACTGTCATAAACCTAACCTAGTCAGAGAGGGAACTGAGTACTGACTGTCATAAACCTAACCTAGTCAGAGAGGGAACTGAGTACTGTTATAAACCTAACCTAGTCAGAGAGGGAACTGAGTACTGACATAAACCTAACCTAGTCAGAGAGGGAACTGAGTACTGTCATAAACCTAACCTAGTCAGAGAGGGAACTGAGTACTGACATAAACCTAACCTAGTCAGAGAGGGAACTGAGTACTGACTGTCATAAACCTAACCTAGTCAGAGAGGGAACTGAGTACTGACTGTCATAAACCTAACCTAGTCAGAGAGGGAACTGAGTACTGACTGTCATAAACCTAACCTAGTTAGAGAGGGAACTGAGTACTGTCATAAACCTAACCTAGTTAGAGAGGGAACTGAGTACTGTCATAAACCTAACCTAGTCAGAGAGGGAACTGAGTACTGACATAAACCTAACCTAGTCAGAGAGGGAACTGAGTACTGTTATAAACCTAACCTAGTCAGAGAGGGAACTGAGTACTGTCATAAACCTAACCTAGTCAGAGAGGGAACTGAGTACTGACATAAACCTAACCTAGTCAGAGAGGGAACTGAGTACTGACTGTCATAAACCTAACCTAGTCAGAGAGGGAACTGACTACTGACATAAACCTAACCTAGTCAGAGAGGGAACTGAGTACTGACTGTCATAAACCTAACCTAGTCAGAGAGGGAACTGAGTACTGACTGTCATAAACCTAACCTAGTCAGAGAGGGAACTGAGTACTGTTATAAACCTAACCTAGTCAGAGAGGGAACTGAGTACTGACATAAACCTAACCTAGTCAGAGAGGGAACTGACTACTGACATAAACCTAACCTAGTCAGAGAGGGAACTGAGTACTGACTGTCATAAACCTAACCTAGTCAGAGAGGGAACTGAGTACTGACATAAACCTAACCTAGTCAGAGAGGGAACTGAGTACTGACATAAACCTAACCTAGTCAGAGAGGGAACTGAGTACTGACATAAACCTAACCTAGTCAGAGAGGGAACTGAGTACTGACTGTCATAAACCTAACCTAGTCAGAGAGGGAACTGAGTACTGACTGTCATAAACCTAACCTAGTCAGAGAGGGAACTGACTACTGACTGTCATAAACCTAACCTAGTCAGAGAGGGAACTGAGTACTGACTGTTATAAACCTAACCTAGTCAGAGAGGGAACTGAGTACTGACTGTCATAAACCTAACCTAGTCAGAGAGGGAACTGAGTACTGACTGTCATAAACCTAACCTAGTCAGAGAGGGAACTGAGTACTGTCATATACCTAACCTAGTCAGAGAGGGAACTGAGTACTGTCTGTTATAAACCTAACCTAGTCAGAGAGGGAACTGAGTACTGTCATAAACCTAACCTAGTCAGAGAGGGAACTGAGTACTGACTGTTATAAACCTAACCTAGTCAGAGAGGGAACTGAGTACTGATATAAACCTAACCTAGTCAGAGAGGGAACTGACTACTGACTGTTATAAACCTAACCTAGTTAGAGAGGGAACTGAGTACTGACTGTCATAAACCTAACCTAGTCAGAGAGGGAACTGAGTACTGACTGTCATAAACCTAACCTAGTTAGAGAGGGAACTGAGTACTGTTATAAACCTAACCTAGTCAGAGAGGGAACTGAGTAATGTCATAAACCTAACCTAGTCAGAGAGGGAACTGAGTACTGACTGTCATAAACCTAACCTAGTCAGAGAGGGAACTGAGTACTGACTGTCATAAACCTAACCTAGTTAGAGAGGGAACTGAGAACTGTTATAAACCTAACCTAGTCAGAGAGGGAACTGACTACTGTCATAAACCTAACCTAGTTAGAGAGGGAACTGAGTACTGACATAAACCTAACCTAGTCAGAGAGGGAACTGAGTACTGTCATAAACCTAACCTAGTCAGAGAGGGAACTGAGTACTGACATAAACCTAACCTAGTCAGAGAGGGAACTGAGTACTGTCATAAACCTAACCTAGTCAGAGAGGGAACTGAGTACTGACTGTCATAAACCTAACCTAGTCAGAGAGGGAACTGAGTACTGACTGTCATAAACCTAACCTAGTCAGAGAGGGAACTGAGTACTGACTGTCATAAACCTAACCTAGTCAGAGAGGGAACTGAGTACTGACTGTCATAAACCTAACCTAGTCAGAGAGGGAACTGAGTACTGACTGTCATAAACCTAACCTAGTCAGAGAGGGAACTGAGTACTGACTGTCATAAACCTAACCTAGTCAGAGAGGGAACTGAGTACTGACTGTCATAAACCTAACCTAGTCAGAGAGGGAACTGAGTACTGACTGTCATAAACCTAACCTAGTCAGAGAGGGAACTGAGTACTGACTGTCATAAACCTAACCTAGTCAGAGAGGGAACTGAGTACTGACTGTCATAAACCTAACCTAGTCAGAGAGGGAACTGAGTACTGACTGTCATAAACCTAACCTAGTCAGAGAGGGAACTGAGTACTGACTGTCATAAACCTAACCTAGTTAGAGAGGGAACTGAGTACTGACATAAACCTAACCTAGTCAGAGAGGGAACTGAGTACTGTTATAAACCTAACCTAGTCAGAGAGGGAACTGAGTACTGTTATAAACCTAACCTAGTCAGAGAGGGAACTGAGTACTGACTGTTATAAACCTAACCTAGTCAGAGAGGGAACTGAGTACTGACTGACATAAACCTAACCTAGTCAGAGAGGGAACTGAGTACTGACATAAACCTAACCTAGTCAGAGAGGGAACTGAGTACTGTTATAAACCTAACCTAGTCAGAGAGGGAACTGAGTACTGTCTGTTATAAACCTAACCTAGTCAGAGAGGGAACTGAGTACTGACTGTCATAAACCTAACCTAGTCAGAGAGGGAACTGACTACTGACTGTCATAAACCTAACCTAGTCAGAGAGGGAACTGAGTACTGACTGTTATAAACCTAACCTAGTCAGAGAGGGAACTGAGTACTGTTATAAACCTAACCTATTCAGAGAGGGAACTGAGTACTGACTGTCATAAACCTAACCTAGTCAGAGAGGGAACTGAGTACTGTTATAAACCTAACCTAGTCAGAGAGGGAACTGAGTACTGACATAAACCTAACCTAGTCAGAGAGGGAACTGAGTACTGACATAAACCTAACCTAGTAATATATGCCATTTAGCAGACGCTTTTATCCAAAGCGACTTACAGTCATATGTGCATACATTCTACGTATGGGTGGTCCCGGGGATCGAACCCACTACCCTGGCGTTACAAGCACCATGCTCTACCAACTGAGCTACAGAAGGACCACAGAGGGAACTGAGTACTGACTGTTATAAACCTAACCTAGTCAGAGAGGGAACTGAGTACTGACTGTTATAAACCTAACCTAGTCAGAGAGGGAACTGAGTACTGACTGTCATAAACCTAACCTAGTCAGAGAGGGAACTGAGTACTGTCATATACCTAACCTAGTCAGAGAGGGAACTGAGTACTGTCTGTTATAAACCTAACCTAGTCAGAGAGGGAACTGAGTACTGTCATAAACCTAACCTAGTCAGAGAGGGAACTGAGTACTGACTGTTATAAACCTAACCTAGTCAGAGAGGGAACTGAGTACTGATATAAACCTAACCTAGTCAGAGAGGGAACTGACTACTGACTGTTATAAACCTAACCTAGTCAGAGAGGGAACTGAGTACTGACATAAACCTAACCTAGTCAGAGAGGGAACTGAGTACTGACATAAACCTAACCTAGTCAGAGAGGGAACTGAGTACTGATATAAACCTAACCTAGTCAGAGAGGGAACTGACTACTGACTGTCATAAACCTAACCTAGTCAGAGAGGGAACTGAGTACTGACTGTCATAAACCTAACCTAGTTAGAGAGGGAACTGAGTACTGTTATAAACCTAACCTAGTCAGAGAGGGAACTGAGTAATGTCATAAACCTAACCTAGTCAGAGAGGGAACTGAATACTGACTGTCATAAACCTAACCTAGTCAGAGAGGGAACTGAGTACTGACTGTCATAAACCTAACCTAGTTAGAGAGGGAACTGAGTACTGTTATAAACCTAACCTAGTCAGAGAGGGAACTGACTACTGTCATAAACCTAACCTAGTCAGAGAGGGAACTGACTACTGTCATAAACCTAACCTAGTCAGAGAGGGAACTGAGTACTGTCATAAACCTAACCTAGTCAGAGAGGGAACTGACTACTGACTGTCATAAACCTAACCTAGTTAGAGAGGGAACTGAGTACTGACATAAACCTAACCTAGTCAGAGAGGGAACTGAGTACTGTCATAAACCTAACCTAGTCAGAGAGGGAACTGAGTACTGACTGTCATAAACCTAACCTAGTTAGAGAGGGAACTGAGAACTGTTATAAACCTAACCTAGTCAGAGAGGGAACTGACTACTGTCATAAACCTAACCTAGTTAGAGAGGGAACTGAGTACTGACATAAACCTAACCTAGTCAGAGAGGGAACTGAGTACTGTCATAAACCTAACCTAGTCAGAGAGGGAACTGAGTACTGACATAAACCTAACCTAGTCAGAGAGGGAACTGAGTACTGACATAAACCTAACCTAGTCAGAGAGGGAACTGAGTACTGTCATAAACCTAACCTAGTCAGAGAGGGAACTGAGTACTGACTGTCATAAACCTAACCTAGTCAGAGAGGGAACTGAGTACTGACTGTCATAAACCTAACCTAGTCAGAGAGGGAACTGAGTACTGTCATAAACCTAACCTAGTCAGAGAGGGAACTGAGTACTGACATAAACCTAACCTAGTCAGAGAGGGAACTGAGTACTGTCATAAACCTAACCTAGTCAGAGAGGGAACTGAGTACTGACTGTCATAAACCTAACCTAGTCAGAGAGGGAACTGAGTACTGACTGTCATAAACCTAACCTAGTCAGAGAGGGAACTGAGTACTGACTGTCATAAACCTAACCTAGTCAGAGAGGGAACTGAGTACTGACTGTCATAAACCTAACCTAGTCAGAGAGGGAACTGAGTACTGACTGTCATAAACCTAACCTAGTCAGAGAGGGAACTGAGTACTGACTGTCATAAACCTAACCTAGTCAGAGAGGGAACTGAGTACTGACTGTCATAAACCTAACCTAGTCAGAGAGGGAACTGAGTACTGACTGTCATAAACCTAACCTAGTCAGAGAGGGAACTGAGTACTGACTGTCATAAACCTAACCTAGTCAGAGAGGGAACTGAGTACTGACTGTCATAAACCTAACCTAGTCAGAGAGGGAACTGAGTACTGACTGTCATAAACCTAACCTAGTCAGAGAGGGAACTGAGTACTGACTGTCATAAACCTAACCTAGTTAGAGAGGGAACTGAGTACTGACATAAACCTAACCTAGTCAGAGAGGGAACTGAGTACTGTTATAAACCTAACCTAGTCAGAGAGGGAACTGAGTACTGTTATAAACCTAACCTAGTCAGAGAGGGAACTGAGTACTGACTGTTATAAACCTAACCTAGTCAGAGAGGGAACTGAGTACTGACTGACATAAACCTAACCTAGTCAGAGAGGGAACTGAGTACTGACATAAACCTAACCTAGTCAGAGAGGGAACTGAGTACT
Organism: Oncorhynchus gorbuscha; assembly: GCF_021184085.1. Classification (NCBI taxonomy): domain Eukaryota; kingdom Metazoa; phylum Chordata; class Actinopteri; order Salmoniformes; family Salmonidae; genus Oncorhynchus; species Oncorhynchus gorbuscha. The sequence goes on from NW_025745822.1 coordinate 110,422, forward strand.
GTTATAAACCTAACCTAGTCAGAGAGGGAACTGAGTACTGTCTGTTATAAACCTAACCTAGTCAGAGAGGGAACTGAGTACTGACTGTCATAAACCTAACCTAGTCAGAGAGGGAACTGACTACTGACTGTCATAAACCTAACCTAGTCAGAGAGGGAACTGAGTACTGACTGTTATAAACCTAACCTAGTCAGAGAGGGAACTGAGTACTGTTATAAACCTAACCTATTCAGAGAGGGAACTGAGTACTGACTGTCATAAACCTAACCTAGTCAGAGAGGGAACTGAGTACTGTTATAAACCTAACCTAGTCAGAGAGGGAACTGAGTACTGACATAAACCTAACCTAGTCAGAGAGGGAACTGAGTACTGACATAAACCTAACCTAGTCAGAGAGGGAACTGAGTACTGACTGTTATAAACCTAACCTAGTCAGAGAGGGAACTGACTACTGACATAAACCTAACCTAGTCAGAGAGGGAACTGAGTACTGACATAAACCTAACCTAGTCAGAGAGGGAACTGAGTACTGACATAAACCTAACCTAGTCAGAGAGGGAACTGAGTACTGTCTGTCATAAACCTAACCTAGTCAGAGAGGGAACTGAGTACTGACTGTCATAAACCTAACCTAGTCAGAGAGGGAACTGACTACTGACTGTCATAAACCTAACCTAGTCAGAGAGGGAACTGAGTACTGACTGTTATAAACCTAACCTAGTCAGAGAGGGAACTGAGTACTGACTGTCATAAACCTAACCTAGTCAGAGAGGGAACTGAGTACTGACTGTCATAAACCTAACCTAGTCAGAGAGGGAACTGAGTACTGTCATATACCTAACCTAGTCAGAGAGGGAACTGAGTACTGTCTGTTATAAACCTAACCTAGTCAGAGAGGGAACTGAGTACTGTCATAAACCTAACCTAGTCAGAGAGGGAACTGAGTACTGACTGTTATAAACCTAACCTAGTCAGAGAGGGAACTGAGTACTGATATAAACCTAACCTAGTCAGAGAGGGAACTGACTACTGACTGTTATAAACCTAACCTAGTCAGAGAGGGAACTGAGTACTGACATAAACCTAACCTAGTCAGAGAGGGAACTGAGTACTGATATAAACCTAACCTAGTCAGAGAGGGAACTGAGTACTGACATAAACCTAACCTAGTCAGAGAGGGAACTGAGTACTGATATAAACCTAACCTAGTCAGAGAGGGAACTGACTACTGACTGTTATAAACCTAACCTAGTCAGAGAGGGAACTGAGTACTGACATAAACCTAACCTAGTCAGAGAGGGAACTGAGTACTGACATAAACCTAACCTAGTCAGAGAGGGAACTGAGTACTGACATAAACCTAACCTAGTCAGAGAGGGAACTGAGTACTGACTGTCATAAACCTAACCTAGTCAGAGAGGGAACTGAGTACTGACTGTCATAAACCTAACCTAGTTAGAGAGGGAACTGAGTACTGTTATAAACCTAACCTAGTCAGAGAGGGAACTGAGTAATGTCATAAACCTAACCTAGTCAGAGAGGGAACTGAGTACTGACTGTCATAAACCTAACCTAGTCAGAGAGGGAACTGAGTACTGACTGTCATAAACCTAACCTAGTTAGAGAGGGAACTGAGTACTGTTATAAACCTAGCCTAGTCAGAGAGGGAACTGACTACTGTCATAAACCTAACCTAGTCAGAGAGGGAACTGACTACTGTCATAAACCTAACCTAGTCAGAGAGGGAACTGAGTACTGTCATAAACCTAACCTAGTCAGAGAGGGAACTGACTACTGACTGTCATAAACCTAACCTAGTTAGAGAGGGAACTGAGTACTGACATAAACCTAACCTAGTCAGAGAGGGAACTGAGTACTGTCATAAACCTAACCTAGTTAGAGAGGGAACTGAGTACTGATATAAACCTAACCTAGTCAGAGAGGGAACTGAGTACTGACTGTCATAAACCTAACCTAGTTAGAGAGGGAACTGAGTACTGACATAAACCTAACCTAGTCAGAGAGGGAACTGAGTACTGACTGTCATAAACCTAACCTAGTCAGAGAGGGAACTGAGTACTGACTGTCATAAACCTGACCTAGTCAGAGAGGGAACTGAGTACTGACTGTCATAAACCTAACCTAGTCAGAGAGGGAACTGAGTACTGACTGTCATAAACCTAACCTAGTCAGAGAGGGAACTGAGTACTGACTGTCATAAACCTAACCTAGTCAGAGAGGGAACTGAGTACTGACTGTCATAAACCTAACCTAGTCAGAGAGGGAACTGAGTACTGACTGTCATAAACCTAACCTAGTCAGAGAGGGAACTGAGTACTGACTGTCATAAACCTAACCTAGTCAGAGAGGGAACTGAGTACTGACTGTCATAAACCTAACCTAGTCAGAGAGGGAACTGAGTACTGACTGTCATAAACCTAACCTAGTTAGAGAGGGAACTGAGTACTGACATAAACCTAACCTAGTCAGAGAGGGAACTGAGTACTGTTATAAACCTAACCTAGTCAGAGAGGGAACTGAGTACTGTTATAAACCTAACCTAGTCAGAGAGGGAACTGAGTACTGACTGTTATAAACCTAACCTAGTCAGAGAGGGAACTGAGTACTGACTGACATAAACCTAACCTAGTCAGAGAGGGAACTGAGTACTGACTGTCATAAACCTAACCTAGTCAGAGAGGGAACTGAGTACTGACTGTCATAAACCTAACCTAGTTAGAGAGGGAACTGAGTACTGACATAAACCTAACCTAGTCAGAGAGGGAACTGAGTACTGTTATAAACCTAACCTAGTCAGAGAGGGAACTGAGTACTGTCTGTTATAAACCTAACCTAGTCAGAGAGGGAACTGAGTACTGACTGTCATAAACCTAACCTAGTCAGAGAGGGAACTGAGTACTGACTGTTATAAACCTAACCTAGTCAGAGAGGGAACTGAGTACTGTCATAAACCTAACCTATTCAGAGAGGGAACTGACTACTGACTGTTATAAACCTAACCTAGTCAGAGAGGGAACTGACTACTGACTGTCATAAACCTAACCTAGTCAGAGAGGGAATTGAGTACTATCATAAACCTAACCTAGTCAGAGAGGGAACTGAGTACTGTTATAAACCTAACCTATTCAGAGAGGGAACTGAGTACTGACTGTCATAAACCTAACCTAGTCAGAGGGAACTGAGTACTGACTGTTATAAACCTAACCTAGTCAGAGAGGGAACTGAGTACTGTTATAAACCTAACCTATTCAGAGAGGGAACTGAGTACTGACTGTCATAGACCTAACCTAGTCAGAGAGGGAACTGAGTACTGACTGTCATAAACCTAACCTAGTCAGAGAGGGAACTGAGTACTGACTGTCATAAACCTAACCTAGTCAGAGAGGGAATTGAGTACTATCATAAACCTAACCTAGTCAGAGAGGGAACTGAGTACTATCATAAACCTAACCTAGTCAGAGAGGGAACTGAGTACTATCATAAACCTAACCTAGTCAGAGAGGGAACTGAGTACTGACTGTTATAAACCTAACCTAGTCAGAGAGGGAACTGAGTACTGTCATAAACCTAACCTAGTCAGAGAGGGAACTGAGTACTGACTGTCATAAACCTAACCTAGTCAGAGAGGGAACTGAGTACTATCATAAACCTAACCTAGTCAGAGAGGGAACTGAGTACTATCATAAACCTAACCTAGTCAGAGAGGGAACTGAGTACTGACTGTTATAAACCTAACCTAGTCAGAGAGGGAACTGAGTACTATCATAAACCTAACCTAGTCAGAGAGGGAACTGAGTACTATCATAAACCTAACCTAGTCAGAGAGGGAACTGAGTACTGACTGTCATAAACCTAACCTAGTCAGAGAGGGAACTGAGTACTATCATAAACCTAACCTAGTCAGAGAGGGAACTGAGTACTATCATAAACCTAACCTAGTCAGAGAGGGAACTGAGTACTGACTGTCATAAACCTAACCTATTCAGAGAGGGAACTGAGTACTATCATAAACCTAACCTAGTCAGAGAGGGAACTGAGTACTGTCATAAACCTAACCTAGTCAGAGAGGGAACTGAGTACTGACTGTCATAAACCTAACCTATTCAGATAGGGAACTGAGTACTATCATAAACCTAACCTAGTCAGAGAGGGAACTGAGTACTATCATAAACCTAACCTAGTCAGAGAGGGAACTGAGTACTATCATAAACCTAACCTAGTCAGAGAGGGAACTGAGTACTGACTGTCATAAACCTAACCTATTCAGAGAGGGAACTGAGTACTATCATAAACCTAACCTAGTCAGAGAGGGAACTGAGTACTGTCATAAACCTAACCTAGTCAGAGAGGGAACTGAGTACTGACTGTCATAAACCTAACCTAGTCAGAGAGGGAACTGAGTACTGTCATAAACCTAACCTAGTCAGAGAGGGAACTGAGTACTATCATAAACCTAACCTAGTCAGAGAGGGAACTGAGTACTGTCATAAACCTAACCTAGTCAGAGAGGGAACTGAGTACTGACTGTCATAAACCTAACCTAGTCAGAGAGGGAACTGAGTACTGTCATAAACCTAACCTAGTCAGAGAGGGAACTGAGTACTATCATAAACCTAACCTAGTCAGAGAGGGAACTGAGTACTGTCATAAACCTAACCTAGTCAGAGAGGGAACTGAGTACTGACTGTCATAAACCTAACCTAGTCAGAGAGGGAACTGACTACTGACATAAACCTAACCTAGTCAGAGAGGGAACTGAGTACTGTTATAAACCTAACCTAGTCAGAGAGGGAACTGAGTACTATCATAAACCTAACCTAGTCAGAGAGGGAACTGAGTACTGACTGACATAAACCTAACCTAGTCAGAGAGGGAACTGAGTACTGACATAAACCTAACCTAGTCAGAGAGGGAACTGAGTACTGTCATAAACCTAACCTAGTCAGAGAGGGAACTGAGTACTGTCATAAACCTAACCTAGTCAGAGAGGGAACTGAGTACTGTCATAAACCTAACCTAGTCAGAGAGGGAACTGACTGTGATATTACTGAAATGCAGGAGAAGGAGAAGAGGGCATTTCCTTCAAGAACATTAAATCATCTGTACAGATTGACAGAGTGCTTTCCAACGGGCTCCCTATTCCCTAAATAGGGCACTACTTAATACTACAGTCCTATTCCCTAAATAGGGCACTACTTAATACTACAGTCCTATTCCCTAAATAGGGCACTACTTAATACTACAGTCATATTCCCTACATAGGGCACTACTTAATACTACAGTCCTATTCCCTAAATAGGGCACTACTTAATACTACAGTCCTATTCCCTAAATAGGGCACTACTTAATACTACAGTCCTATTCCCTAAATAGGGCACTACTTAATACTACAGTCCTATTCCTAAATAGGGCACTACTTAATACTACAGTCCTATTCCCTAAATAGGGCACTACTTAATACTACAGTCCTATTCCCTAAATAGGGCACTACTTAATACTACAGTCCTATTCCCTAAATAGGGCACTACTTAATACTACAGTCCTATTCCCTAAATAGGGCACTACTTAATACTACAGTCCTATTCCCTAAATAGGGCACTACTTAATACTACAGTCCTATTCCCTAAATAGGGCACTACTTAATACTACAGTCCTATTCCCTACATAGGGCACTACTTAATACTACAGTCCTATTCCCTAAATAGGGCACTACTTAATACTACAGTCCTATTACCTAAATAGGGCACTACTTAATACTACAGTCCTATTCCCTACATAGGGCACTACTTAATACTACAGTCCTATTCCCTACATAGGGCACTACTTAATACTACAGTCCTATTCCCTAAATAGGGCACTACTTAATACTACAGTCCTATTCCCTAAATAGGGCACTACTTAATACTACAGTCCTATTCCCTAAATAGACCCATAGGGAATAGTTTGCCATTTGGGCCACTGACAGAATGACAGGAGAACACAGAGGAAGACGAGGGAAGGCGATCTCATTGTGCTGAAAACAACCAAGTACACACAGTAACACAACGCCAGGGGCTGGTAACTCACCAGGCATGAAATTATGTTATACTGTTCTCCAGTGAACTAGGGCAACTAGCTAACACAGTTCCTTATTGTACTGAGACTGGTATAAAGGCCTCATAAAGAGAGGGTTTCTACCAGTCTAGCTAACACAGTTCCTTATTGTACTGAGACTGGTATAAAGGCCTCATAAAGAGAGGGTTTCTACCAGTCTCACACCCCTCTTTCCTCTGTGTTGAAACGTACTAATCACGGCCTCCCGGGTGGCGCAGTGGTTAAGGGCGCTGTACTGCAGCGCCAGCTGTGCCATCAGAGTCCCTGGGTTCGCACCCAGGCTCTGTTGTAACCGGACGTGACCGGGAGGTCCATGGGGCGACGCACAATTGGCCTAGCGTCGCCCAGGTTAGGGAGGGCTTGGTCGGTAGGGGTGTCCTTGTCTCATCGCGCACCAGCGACTCCTGTGGTGGGCTGGGCGCAGTGTGCACTAGCCAAGGTTGCCAGGTGCACGGTGTTTCCTCCGACACATTGGTGCGGCTGGCTTCCGGGTTGGATGCGCACTGTGTTAAGAAGCAGTGCGTCTTGGTTGGGTTGTGTATCGGAGGACGCATGACTTTCAACCTTCGTCTCTCCCGAGCCCGCACGGGAGTTGTAGCGATGAGACAAGATAGTAGCTACTACAACAATTTGATACCATGAAATTGGGGAGAAAAAGGGGTAAAAAAAATTAAAAATAAGAAAAAAAAAGAAATGTACTAATAACTCTTATAATAACCTCTTAACTCTTATAATAATCACAACAGTTCTTATTAACTTATTAACCTCTTATTAATTCTTATAATTGTGACCTGACGAACACACAACAAGTCTTCACTAACAGCTCTTATTAGAAGCTGTTATTATCCAACAGCAGGTCAACAGCATGGAGGCCTGCAGACACCCCAGCATGGGGTGCACTTCATCAGGGCTTCTGCTGAATTCCTGGAACCCCATTAAATCATTAAAGACTCCAGCCACCCAGATCATAGACTGTTCTCTCTGCTGAGTCCCTGGAACCCCATTAAATCATTAAAGACTCCAGCCACCCAGATCATAGACTGTTCTCTCTGCTGAGTCCCTGGAACCCCATTAAATCATTAAAGACTCCAGCCACCCAGATCATAGACTGTTCTCTCTGCTGAGTCCCTGGAACCCCATTAAATCATTAAAGACTCCAGCCACCCAGATCATAGACTGTTCTCTCTGCTGAGTCCCTGGAACCCCATTAAATCATTAAAGACTCCAGCCACCCAGATCATAGACTGTTCTCTCTGCTGAGTCCCTGGAACCCCATTAAATCATTAAAGACTCCAGCCACCCAGATCATAGACTGTTCTCTCTGCTGAGTCCCTGGAACCCCATTAAATCATTAAAGACTCCAGCCACCCAGATCATAGACTGTTCTCTCTGCTGAGTCCCTGGAACCCCATTAAATCATTAAAGACTCCAGCCACCCAGATCATAGACTGTTCTCTCTGCTGAGTCCCTGGAACCCCATTAAATCATTAAAGACTCCAGCCACCCAGATCATAGACTGTTCTCTCTGCTGAGTCCCTGGAACCTCATTAAATCATTAAAGACTCCAGCCACCCAGATCATAGACTGTTCCCTCTGCTTCTCCTGAGTCTCTGGAACCCCCCATGGAACCCCATTAAATCATTAAAGACTCCAGCCACCCAGGCCATAGACTGTTCCCTCTGCTGAGTCCCTGGAACCCCCCCTGGAACCCCATTAAATCCTTAGACTCCAGCCACCCAGATCATAGACTGTTCCCTCTGCTGAGTCCCTGGAACCCCCCCTGGAACCCCATTAAATCCTTAGACTCCAGCCACCCAGATCATAGACTGTTCCCTCTGCTGAGTCCCTGGAACCCCATTAAATCATTAAAGACTCCAGCCACCCAGATCATAGATTGTTCTCTCTGCTGAGTCCCTGGAACCCCATTAAATCATTAGACTCCAGCCACCCAGATCATAGAATGTTCCCTCTGCTGAGTCCCTGGAACCCCATTAAATCATTAAACACTCCAGCCACCCAGATCATAGACTGTTCCCTCTGCTGAGTCCCTGGAACCCCATTAAATCATTAAAGACTCCAGCCACCCAGATCATAGACTGTTCCCTCTGCTGAGTCCCTGGAACCCCATTAAATCATTAAAGACTCCAGCCACGCAGATCATAGACTGTTCCCTCTGCTGAGTCCCTGGAACCCCATTAAATCATTAGACTCCAGCCACCCAGGCCATGGACTGTTCCCTCTGCTGAGTCTCTGGAACCCCCCCTGGAACCCCATTAAATCCTTAGACTCCAGCCACCCATATCATAGACTGTTCCCTCTGCTGAGTCCCTGGAACCCCCCCTGGAACCCCATTAAATCCTTAGACTCCAGCCACCCAGATCATAGACTGTTCCCTCTGCTGAGTCCCTGGAACCCCATTAAATCATTAAAGACTCCAGCCACCCAGATCATAGACTGTTCCCTCTGCTTCTCCTGAGTCTCTGGAACCCCCCCTGGAACCCCATTAAATCATTAAAGACTCCAGCCACCCAGATCATAGACTGTTCCCTCTGCTGAGTCCCTGGAACCCCATTAAATCATTAAAGACTCCAGCCACCCAGATCATAGACTGTTCCCTCTGCTTCTCCTGAGTCTCTGGAACCCCCCATGGAACCCCATTAAATCATTAAAGACTCCAGCCACCCAGGCCATAGACTGTTCCCTCTGCTGAGTCCCTGGAACCCCCCCTGGAACCCCATTAAATCCTTAGACTCCAGCCACCCAGACCATAGACTGTTCTCTCTGCTTCTGCCGAGTCTCTGGAACCTCATTAAATCATTAAAGACTCCAGCCACCCAGACCATAGACTGTTCTCTCTGCTTCTGCCGAGTCCCTGGAACCCCATTAAATCATTAAAGACTCCAGCCACCCAGACCATAGACTGTTCTCTCTGCTTCTGCCGAGTCTCTGGGACCTCATTAAATCATTAAAGACTCCAGCCACCCAGATCATAGACTGTGCTCTCTGCTTCTCCTGAGTCTCTGGAACCCCACAATGTGGAGCAGAAGGCAACCAGCCATTTGATGAAGCAACAAGTGGACCCAGAGGAATAAACATGTATGACAGCCTTTAGCACCAGGAACCGTAAGCACCACTAGTTCCCCCAACAGCGGTCTGCAACTCTCCTAATGATATCTCAATGTGGAGTCTCAACACAAACTACATCACAAAGAACACAGCCTGTATTCCCTCCTCTGCTCAGATCACTACATAACTAACAACAACTCAGCATTAGTACTGAATAGCAAGTAGCCATCTCTCTCAGGCAGCGACCCAACGCATTGACACCAGGCTCTCTTCAGTGTCTTTACTCCTACAGACTAGTCTCTGATTACTGCTGCCCTAGAGAGAACATGTCTTTACACCTACAGACTAGTCTCTGTTTACTGCTGCCCTAGAGAGAACATGTCTTTACACCTACAGACTAGTCTCTATTTACTGCTGCCCTAGAGAGAACATGTCTTTACACCTACAGACTAGTCTCTGTTTACTGCTGCCCTAGAGAGAACATGTCTTTACTCCTACAGACTAGTCTCTGTTTACTGCTGCCCTAGAGAGAACATGTCTTTACTCCTACAGACTAGTCTCTGTTTACTGCTGCCCTAGAGAGAACATGTCTTTACACCTACAGACTAGTCTCTGTTTACTGCTGCCCTAGAGAGAACATGTCTTTACTCCTACAGACTAGTCTCTGTTTACTGCTGCCCTAGAGAGAACATGTCTTTACACCTACAGACTAGTCTCTGTTTACTGCTGCCCTAGAGAGAACATGTCTTTACTCCTACAGACTAGTCTCTGTTTACTGCTGCCCTAGAGAGAACATGTCTTTACTCCTACAGACTAGTCTCTGTTTACTGCTGCCCTAGAGAGAACATGTCTTTACACCTACAGACTAGTCTCTGTTTACTGCTGCCCTAGAGAGGACATGTCTTTACTCCTACAGACTAGTCTCTGTTTACTGCTGCCCTAGAGAGAACATGTCTTTACTCCTACAGACTAGTCTCTGTTTACTGATGCCCTAGAGAGAACATGTCTTTACACCTACAGACTAGTCTCTGTTTACTGCTGCCCTAGAGAGAACATGTCTTTACACCTACAGACTAGTCTCTGTTTACTGCTGCCCTAGAGAGAACATGTCTTTACTCCTACAGACTAGTCTCTGTTTACTGCTGCCCTAGAGAGAACATGTCTTTACACCTACAGACTAGTCTCTGTTTACTGCTGCCCTAGAGAGAACATGTCTTTACACCTACAGACTAGTCTCTGTTTACTGCTGCCCTAGAGAGGACATGTCTTTACCTTCTTTCCTTTCTTCTTGCGGTGAGCAGCCGTCTTCCCAGAGTCCTTCTCCTTGGCTTCCTCACTCATGTCGCTGTCTGCGCTCCTCCGCTAATTAATCCAGCATGAAGACTAGAGCAGGGCTACTGTCAGACTGGTCCATTCAGAGAGGAGAGGTGGCCAGCTGGTTGATCGAGAGGTTGAGGAGCTCTCTCTAGCTCTCTTTCTCTCACTCACTCATACAAAACAACTCTCTCTCTCAGCTCCACTTCCTCTGTTCTCGCTCTGCATCCCTCTTTCTCCCACACACTCCACAAGTTAGAGTGTCAGAGCAGCAACAGGCAGGAGAATCAAATAAATTAATATTCCTGAGAATCAATAATCCGTGGGCTCAGTATCTCTCTCAGCGTGGTGGTTGGTTGGCTGTTGGCCGCTGTTGCCTTCCAGCCCACACCTGTATAGACCTACACTGTTGCTTCACTCTGTCTGTCTATAGACCTACTCTGTTGCTCCACTCTGTCTGTCTATAGACCTACTCTGTCGCTCCACTCTGTCTGTCTATAGACCTACTCTGTTGCTCCACTCTGTCTGTCTATAGACCTACTCTGTTGCTCCACTCTGTCTGTCTATAGACCTACTCTGTTGCTCCACTCTGTCTGTCTATAGACCTACTCTGTCGCTCCACTCTGTCTGTCTATAGACCTACTCTGTTGCTCCACTCTGTCTGTCTATAGACCTACTCTGTTGCTCCACTCTGTCTGTTTATAGACCTTCTCTGTCGCTCTGAGCCTCACAGTCTAAATGGTACTGATGGAAGATCGCTTTCTCTCTCAGCTGAAGGGAGGCAGAGAGAGAGAGAGAGTCTGTCTGTCTGTCTGTCTGTCTGTCTGTCTGTCTGTCTGTCTGTCTGTCTGTCTGTCTGTCTGTCTGTCTGTCTGTCTGTCTGTCTGTCTGTCTGTCTGTCTGTCTGTCTGTCTGTCTGTCTGTCTGTCTGTCTGAGGACCCACCCTGACAGAGGCTGTGGCCCTGCTTGACCAGACGGACAGACAGAGAGGACCCGCCCTGACAGAGCGCCATAAGGCTGTGGTCAACAGTAGTCCCCTCCACTATAGAATGCATTTGGGACACAGCCGGAGTCTCATCACATGATGTTGTGTTATTAGGTGATGGTTTGACTGTTTGAATGAAATAAAGCTTTTGTCCTACCCTCTCCCTGTGTTTCAACAGGAGCCTCACCAGTCTGCCCTCTGCTGGTGGATAGAAGTAAAGACATACAACCACTCACAACAAGACGGAGGTAAACTGAGGCTGTTGTGTTGTGTTAAACAAAACCTATACTAATGAAGCATGGTGATGGTCAGGATACCAAGCTGCTCTGAGGTCTCCAAAACACAGCTGTGGTCTGATGGGGGTGGATATTGTAGGGAACACACTGTCAGTTTCTCTCCCTCACTCTGGAAAGAACAGCCATCCTGTCGCCCCGGAGTGTCTGTGCTCCTGTTGGCCTCAATATGTTGTGACAGGGGTGTAGGAGCAGTGTAGCTTGGTGGACAGCCTCAGTTGTTTCATACCCAGGCTGACAGCTCATCAGGACCAATGGACCTCTGTCCATGACTGTGTCCCAAAATGGAACCTGATCTTTTGGTCAAAAGTAACACACTATGTAGAAAATAGGGGCTTATTTGGAACGCAGGTTAAATCCCCACGAATGCTGCCTCCAGACCCTCCTACCAGGATGCACCAGGAGCCACCAGTAACATGATCAACTAGTCCACCATGTCTGTGTTGTAGACTGAACATGGATCTGACTAGACTAGAGGTCGACCGATTAATCGGAATGGCCGATTTCAAGTTTTCATAACAATTGGAAATCGTTATTTTGGGCCCATTTGCCTTCTCTTTTTTTTATACCTTTATTTAATCTTTATTTAACTAGGCAAGTCAGTTAAGAACACATTCTTATTTTCAATGACCGCCTAGGAACGGTGGGTTAACTGCCTTGTTCAGGGGCAGAACGACAGATTTTCACCTTGTCAGCTCGGGGGATCCAATCTTGCAACCTTACAGTTAACTAATCCAACGCAATAACGACCTGCCTCTCTCTTGTTGCACTCCACAAGGAGACTGCCTGTTACGCGAATGCAGTAAGCCAAGGTAAGTTGCTAGTTATCATTAAACTTATCTTATAAATAACAATCAATCATAGTCACTAGTTAACTCCACATAGTTGATGATATTACTAGATATTATCTAGCGTGTCCTGCGTTGCATATAATCTGACTGAGCATACAAGTATCTGACTGAGCGGTGGTAGGCAGAAGCAGGCGCGTAAACATTCATTCAAACAGCACTTTCGTGTGTTTTGCCAGCAGCGCTTCGTTGTGCGTCAAGCAATGCTCTGTTTATGACTTCAAGCCTATCAACTCCCGAGATGAGGCTGGCGTAACCGAAGTGAAATGGCTAGCTAGTTAGCGCGTGCTAATAGTGTTTCAAACGTCACTCGCTCTGAGCCTTGGAGTGGTTGTTCCCCTTGCTCTGCATGGGTAACACTGCTTCTATGGTGACAGTTGTCGTTTTGTTGCTGGGTCGAGACCAGGGGGAGGGAGGAAAGGGACGGAAGCTATACTGTTACACTGGCAATACTAAAGTGCCTATAAGAACATCCAATAGTCAAAGGTTAATGAAATACAAATGGAATAGAGATAAATAGTCCTATAATTCCTATAATAACTACAACCTAAAACCTCTTACCTTGGAATATATCATGTTAAAAGAAACCACCAACTTTCATATGTTCTCATGTTCTGAGCAAGGAACTGAAACGTTATCTTTCTTACATGGCACATATTGCACTTTTACGTTCTTCTCCAACACTTTGTTTTTGCATTGTTTAAACCAAATTGAACATGTTTCATTATTTATTTGAGGCTAAATTGATTTTATTGATGTATTATATTAAGTTAAAATAAGTGTTCATTCAGTATTGTTGTAATTGTCATTATTACAAATACATTTAAAAAATTAAATCGGACAATTAATCGGTATCGGCTTTTTTGGTTCTCCAATAATCGGTATCGGCAGTGAAAAATCATAATCGGTCGACCTCTCGTTTCCTCCCGCAATAAACACCCACATTTTAAGCCCCGCCTACACAAACGTGTGATTTGTTGGGGAAAAAAAAGAACAAATCGGCAATTGTTATGAAAACTTGAAATCGGCCCTAATTAATCGGCCATTCCGATTAATCGGTCGACCTCTAGAGGAAACCCATCTGTCTAGAGAAACTATGCAGTACACAATTCACTGCAACTTTTTGATGTGAAGCAGAAGGCTTGAATGTTGGACTGGAAGTTGTAGAGTGACGAAAGTGACTGAGCTATCAGCACCACTGAGGCGGCAGGTTATGCAAAGGCCCAATGCAGTCGTTTTCATATCAATATCAAAAGACAAAAACCCCCGATAATGCAGTCCTGCAGGAAAACTGCATGTTGACTTCACTGGGCCTTTACAGTCAAGCACCCAGAACAGAGATGTCAACTTCACTAGGCCTTTACAGTCAAGCACCCAGAACAGAGATGTCAACTTCACTAGGCCTTTACAGTCAAGCACCCAGAACAGAGATGTCAACTTCACTAGGCCTTTACAGTCAAGCACCCAGAACAGAGATGTCAACTTCACTGGGCCTTTACAGTCAAGCACCCAGAACAGAGATGTCAAATCCCAGAAACAAAATAAACAAACAAACAACAGGTCTATTCAACCTCCTCTTCACCAGCAACTCTTTTCATGTGGTATTTGCTTTAGGAAGAGGGCAGGGCTCTATTCAACCTCCTCTACACCAGCAACTCTTTTCAAGTGGTATTTGCTTTAGGAAGAGGACAGGGCAGAGAGGTCTGCAAACAGGGACACGCAGCATCTCCTCCAAAATAGCAATCAATATGACATCTGTAGACTTGTACATTATACTCCATTGAAAAGTCCATGAGGAAATCATCAGCATTAATAAGTGATGTAAAGTAGTGTGTTGGCAGAGGTCTGTCCTGGCACTGTGCACTGTGTTCAGGGTGATGAGGAATGGAACATGGCCACGATAAACACCAGCTATACTGTATATAGACTACAGTCTCTGGGTCAACTCACTATAAACACCAGCTATACTGTATATAGACTACAGTCTCTGGGTCAACTCACTATAAACACCAGCTATACTGTATATAGACTACAGTCTCTGGGTCAACTCACTATAAACACCAGCTATACTGTATATAGACTACAGTCTCTGGGTCAACTCACTATAAACACCAGCTATACTGTATATAGACTACAGTCTCTGGGTCAACTCACTATAAAGACCAGTCTCTGGGTCAACTGACTCTAAACACCAGCTACTGGGTCAACTCACTGTATATAGCCTCCACATTGACTCTGTACCGGTGCCCTCTGTATATAGCCTCCATAGTGACTCTGTACCGGTACCCCCTGGATATAGCCTCCATAGTGACTCTCTTACACGGTAAACACCCCTGTATATAGCCTCCACATTGACTCTGTACAGTCTCTGGGTCAACTCACTATAAACACCCCTGTATATAGCCTCCACATTGACTCTGTACCGGTACCCCCTGGATATAGCCTCCACATTGACTCTGTACCGGTACCCCCTGTATATAGCAGTCTCCACATTGACTCTGTAGTCCTGGGTAAACACCCCTGTATATAGACTACAGTCTCTGGGTCAGATTGACTAGACTACAGTCTCTGGGTCACTATAAACACCCCTGTATATAGCCTCCACAGTGACTCTTTACCGGTACCCCTGTATAGATAGCCTCCACATTGACTCTGACTACACTCTGGGTCAACTCACTATACCAGCCCCTGTATATAGCCTCCACATTGACTCTGTACCGGTACCCCCTGGATATAGCCTCCACATTGACTCTGTACCACTATAAACCCCCTGTATATAGCCTCCACATTGACTCTGTACAGTCTCGGTAAACCCCCTGTATATAGCCTCCACATTGACTCTGTACAGTCTCGGTAAACACCCCTGTATATAGCCTCCACATTGACTCTGTACTCGGTACCCCTGTATATAGCCTCCACATTGACTCTGTACCGGTACCCCTGTATATAGCCTCCACATTGACTCTGTACCAGTACCCCTGTATATAGTCTCCACATTGACTCTGTACTGGTACCCCCTGTATATAGTCTCCACATTGACTCTGTACCGGTACCCCTGTATATAACCTCCACATTGACTCTGTACCGGTACTCCCTGTATATAACTTCCACATTGACTCTGTACCGGTACACCCTGTATATAGCCTCCACATTGACTCTGTACTGGTACCCCCTGTATATAGCCTCCACATTGACTCTGTACTGGTACCCCCCTGTATATAACCTCCACATTGACTCTGTACCGGTACTCCCTGTATATAGCCTCCACATTGACTCTGTACCGGTACTCCCTGTATATAGCCTCCACATTGACTCTGTACCGGTACCCCCTGTATATAGCCTCCACATTGACTCTGTACCGGTACCCCCTGTATATAGCCTCCACATTGACTCTGTACCGGTACTCCCTGTATATAGCCTCCACATTGACTCTGTACCGGTACCCCCTGTATATAGCCTCCACATTGACTCTGTACCGGTATCCCCCTGTATATAGTCTCCACATTGACTCTGTACCGGTACCCCCTGTATATAGCCTCCACATTGACTCTGTACCGGTACCCCCTGTATATAGCCTCCACATTGACTCTGTAGGGTAGTACTGCCCCTGTATATAGCCTCCACATTGACTCTGTACTGGTACCCCTGTATATAGCCTCCACATTGACTCTGTACCCCTGTATATAGCCTCCACATTGACTCTGTACCGGTACCCCCCTGTATATAGCCTCCACATTGACTCTGTACCGGTACCCCATTGGACTCTGCATTGTCACTCATACTCGCATTTAACCCTAACCTCTGTATATAGTCTCCACATTGACTCTGTACCGGTACCCCCTGTATATAGCCTCCACATTGACTCTGTACCAGTACCCCCTGTATATAGTCTCCACATTGACTCTGTACTGGTACCCCCTGTATATAGTCTCCACATTGACTCTGTACCGGTACCCCTGTATATAACCTCCACATTGACTCTGTACCGGTACCCCCTGTATATAACTTCCACATTGACTCCACATTACTCTGTACTGGTTACACCCTGTATATAGCCTCCACATTGACTCTGTACTGGTACCCCCTGTATATAGCCTCCACATTGACTCTGTACTGGTACCCCCCTGTATATAACCTCCACATTGACTCTGTACCGGTACTCCCTGTATATAGCCTCCACATTGACTCTGTACCGGTACTCCCTGTATATAGCCTCCACATTGACTCTGTACCGGTACCCCCTGTATATAGCCTCCACATTGACTCTGTACCGGTACCCCCTGTATATAGCCTCCACATTGACTCTGTACCGGTACTCCCTGTATATAGCCTCCACATTGACTCTGTACCGGTACCCCCTGTATATAGCCTCCACATTGACTCTGTACCGCCTCCACATTGTACCCCCTGTATATAGCCTCCACATTGACTCTGTACCGGTAGCCCCCTGTATATAGCCTCCACATTGACTCTGTACCGGTACCCCCTGTATATAGCCTCCACATTGACTCTGTACCGGTACCCCCTGTATATAGCCTCCACATTGACTCTGTACTGGTACCCCCTGTATATAGCCTCCACATTGACTCTGTACCCCCTGTATATAGCCTCCACATTGACTCTGTACCGGTACCCCCTGTATATAGCCTCCACATTGACTCTGTACCGGTACCCCCTGTATATAGTCTCCACATTGACTCTGTACCGGTACCCCTGTATATAGCCTCCACATTGACTCTGTACCGGTACCCCCTGTATATAGTCTCCACATTGACTCTGTACCGGTACCCCCTGTATATAGCCTCCACATTGACTCTGTACCGGTACCCCCTGTATATAGCCTCCACATTGACTCTGTACCGGTACCCCCTGTATATAGCCTCCACATTGACTCTGTACTGGTACCCCCTGTATATAGCCTCCACATTGACTCTGTACCCCCTGTATATAGCCTCCACATTGACTCTGTACCGGTACCCCCTGTATATAGCCTCCATATTGACTCTGTACCGGTACCCCCTGTATATAGCCTCCACATTGACTCTGTACCAGTACCCCCTGTATATAGTCTCCACATTGACTCTGTACTGGTACCCCCTGTATATAGTCTCCACATTGACTCTGTACCGGTACCCCTGTATATAACCTCCACATTGACTCTGTACCGGTACTCCCTGTATATAACTTCCACATTGACTCTGTACCGGTACACCCTGTATATAGCCTCCACATTGACTCTGTACTGGTACCCCCTGTATATAGCCTCCACATTGACTCTGTACCCCCTGTATATAGCCTCCACATTGACTCTGTACCGGTACCCCCTGTATATAGCCTCCATATTGACTCTGTACCGGTACCCCCTGTATATAGTCTCCACATTGACTCTGTACCCCCTGCAACGTTTTCCATTTAGATGTGTTGTTCCTTGCCTTGCTGTCTTGGCAACTGGTTTGTCAAAGCCATAAAGCACAGCAGGGGTTTGTGGTGTATGGCCTGTATACCGTCGCTAAGGGCTGTATCCAGGTACTCCGTGTTGCGCCGTGCGTAAGAACAACCCTTAGCCGTGGTATGTTCTGTATGCCACACCCCCTCGGGCCTCACTGCTTCATACTACTGCTGATGTTTTATCAAGGCAACATTCAATCAGATATAAGATGAAACAACATCCAATCAGATATAAGATGAAACAACATCCAATCAGATATAAGATGAAACAACATCCAATCAGATATAAGATGAAACAACATCCAATCAGATATAAGATGAAACAACATCCAATCAGATATAAGATGAAACAACATCCAATCAGATATAAGATGAAACAACATCCAATCAGATATAAGATGAAACAACATCCAATCAGATATAAGATGAAACAACATCCAATCAGATATAAGATGAAACAACATCCAATCAGATATAAGATGAAACAGTGTTTAGGTGCTTAATAGTCAAACAACATCCCATCTATAATAGAATCCCATTACACATGTTAACTTCATTTGTTTATTTCACTCTCAATCAGATCTTCTCTTCCTAAACCTTCTCTGACTGCAATTTGTCTCTCTACTCTTCCAGGAAAATGAAACAGTTCATTTAGCCTCAGCTGGCTGAGTCTCTGGAACAACTACAGTAGCTATTTTATCCTGGCAACAAGCTTTCTCTTTCTATGAGCATGTGACCAACAGCCAGTGCCATTTATCAAGTGGTTTAGGCTGAATCTTCCTGACTGTTAGTTTATCAGGCTGACTGGCTCTGTGGATGTAACTGTGTGGACTGTGCTGGGTGGTGGGCATGATTCACTGGGCTGAGACTATTGGACGAAGAAGGTCCTATCTGGCCTACTGCAGGTCTCTCTGTCTCTGGCCTACTGCAGGAAAATGGAAACAGTCTCCTACTGCTGGCCTGGCCTACTGCTGGTCTCTCTCCTCTCTGGCCTACTGCAGTCTCTGCTCTGGTCTACTGACTACAGTAGCTATTTTATCCTGGCACCCAGAGCTCTCTCTTTCTCTCTGGCCAGGAGCCTGCAGGTCTGGTTTCCTCTCTGGCCTGACTGTTAGTTTATCAGGCTGACTGGCTCTGTGGATGTAACTGCATGTGGACTGTGCTCTGGTGGCCTACTGCTGGTCTCGAAGAAGGTCCTCTCTGGCCTACTGCAGGTCTCTCTCCTCTCTGGCCTACTGCAGGTCTCTCTCCTCTCTGGCCTACTGCAGGTCTCTCTCCTCTCTGGCCTACTGCAGGTCTCTCTCCTCTCTGGCCTACTGCTGGTCTCTCTCCTCTCTGGCCTACTGCAGGTCTCTCTCCTCTCTGGCCGAGTCATACTCTTCTCTGACCCAGCTCAGTGCACGCCTGGTCTATGGACTTTATTTATCTCATTACAACGAATCATAATTCCTGTCAGAGGCGCTGATCCTAGTCTATGGGCTCCAAAACCTCTGCTCTCCCCTCAGAAATCCCTATCCTCCTCCATCCATCCTCCCTCCAAACCCCTGCCCTCCTCACTCTAAACCCCTGCACTCCTCCCTCCAAACCTCTGCCTTCCTCAATTCCATCTCACTCCAAACCCCTGCTCTCCTCCCTCCAAGCTCCTACCCTACTCCCTACCTCCTCCCTCCAAACCCCTGCCCTCCTCCCTCCAAGCTCCTACCCTACTCCCTGCTCTCCTCCCTCCAAACCTCTGCTCTCCTCCCTCCAAACCTCTGCTCTCCTCCCTCCAAACCTCTGCTCTCCTCCCTCCAAACCTCTGCTCTCCTCCCTCCAAACCTCTGCTCTCCTCCCTCCAAACCTCTGCTCTCCTCCCTCCAAACCTCTGCTCTCCTCCCTCCAAACCTCTGCTCTCCTCCCTCCAAACCTCTGCTCTCCTCCCTCCAAACCCCTGCCCTCCTCCCTCCAAACCTCTGCTCTCCTCCCTCCAAACCTCTGCTCTTCTCCCTCCAAACCCCTGCTCTCCTCCCTCCAAACCTCTGCTCTCCTCCCTCCAAACCTCTGCTCTCCTCCCTCCAAACCCCTGCTCTCCTCCCTCCAAACCCCTGCCCGATGCCTCCTCTCAGACTCTCCCTCCACAGCTCTGCCTCTGCCTACAAAACCCCCTGCTTTATCTCTCTCCTGGGACATGACAGGACCAGACAGCTGCAGTAAATATATAGTGGATGCTCTGTCATTACGCTCTACATACAGTTGAAGTCGGAAGCTTACAAGCACTTAGGTTGGAGTCATTAAAACTTGTTTTTCAACCACTCCACACATTTCTTGTTTACAAACTATAGTTTGGGCAAGTTGGTTAGGACATCTACTTTGTGCATGACAGAAGTATTTTTTCCAACAATTGTTGACAGAGATTATTTCACTTCAAGATGCTGGAGGAAACCGGTACAAAAGTATCTAAATCCACAGTAAACAAGTCCTTTATCGACATAACCTGAAAGGCCGCTCAGAAAGGAAGAAGCCACTGCTATATCGACATAACCTGAAAGGCCGCTCAGAAAGGAAGAAGCCACTGCTATATCGACATAACCTGAAAGGCCGCTCAGAAAGGAAGAAGCCACTGCTATATCGACATAACCTGAAAGGCCGCTCAGAAAGGAAGAAGCCACTGCTCCAAAACTGCCATAAAAAAAAGCCAGACTACAGTTTGCAACTGTGCATGGGGACAAAGAGTGTACTTTTCGGTCTGATGAAACAAAAATAGAACTGTTTGGCCATAATGACCATTGTTATGTTTGGAGGAAAAAGGGGGAGGCTTGCAAGCAGAAGAACACCATCCCAACCGTGAAGCACAGGGTGGCAGGATCACGTTGTGGGGGTGCTTTGCTGCAGGAGGGACTGGTGAACTTCACAAAATAGATGGCATCATGAGGCAGGAAAATTACATGGATATATTGAAGCAACATCTCAAGACATCAGTCAAGAAGTTAAAGCTTGAGTCTTCCAAATGGACAATGACTCCAAGCATACTTCCAAAGTTGTGGCAAAATGGCTTAAGGACAACAAAGTCAATGTATTGGAGTGGCCATCACAAAGCCCTGACCTCAATCCCATAGAAAATCTGTGGGCAGAACTGAAAAAGTGTGTGCGAGCAAGAAGGCCTACAAACTTGACTCAGTTACACCAGCTCTGTCAGGAGGAATGGGCCAAAATTCACCCAACTTATTGTGGGAAGCTTGTGGAAGGCTACCCGAAATGTTTGACCCAAGTTAAACAATTTAAAGGCAATGCTACCAAATACTAATTGAGTGTATGTAAACTTCTAACCCACTGGGAATGTGATGAAAGAAATAAAAGTTTAAATAAATCATTCTCTCTACTATTATTCTGGCATTTCACATCCTTAAAATAAAGTGGTGATCCTAACTGACCTAAAACAGGGAATTTTTACTAGGATTCAATGTCAGGAATTGTGAAAAACTGAGTTTAAATGTATTTGGCTAAGGTGTATGTAAACGTCAGACTTCAACTGTATCTGACTGTGGATCTCTAATAATACTACAATTCTGTACGTTTAGCTTTTCCTCTTAGATGAACAGAATATAGACATGTTTCCAATATAACAGAAACCAACCAAATGAATGTGATCAGTCACATATGTGACTTGTTTCAAGAAATTAGGCGTTGTGCATCACCACATTACGCCTACCACAGGAGCACCATATCAAAATGTGTTTTTTTGGGCATAAATGTAAGGGTTTTCCTTAGGTGAAGTAGAGGCGGACCAAATCGCAGCGTGGTGGTTATTCATGTTTTTTAATAAAGACACTAGACATGAATAAACTAACAAAAACAATAAACGTGGAAAACCAAAAACAGCCCTATCTGGTGCAAAACACAGAGACAGGAACAATCACCCACAAACACACAGTGAAACCCAGGCTACCTAAATATGGTTCCCAATCAGAGACAATGACTAACACCTGCCTCTGATTGAGAACCATATCAGGCCAGACATAGAAATAGACAAACAAGACATCCAACATAGAATGCCCACTCAGATCACACCCTGACCAACCAAAACATAGAAACATACAAAGCAAACTATGGTCAGGGTGTGACAATAAATGCCTTCTGGAACATGTGAACTTTCATGTGCCTTAATAACAAATGTGTATGCCATCTGTACATATGAATACAACTGTTAAATTACGAGCCTAGTTGGTTTAGTCATGGAAAAAGTCAGCAACCTTCCCGCTAGCCATGATTGGCTGAGATAATGAGGAGGCTGGACATGCCGAGAGATGAGGTCGGATTGGTCCGCCATTTAGCTTGCTTCTGTCTATAACATGAGCTGGTCAGTATGTGCAGGTAATCCTTTCCTTTTTTTGAAAGACATCACGTAGTAGAACTGCATAAGTGTTGCTCTCCACTTTCTGGAGGACCGAGTTTTGAAATCAGTGGAATTAGAGTATAATAGCTAAGGAGTTGGAGAAGATTCTGGTGTTTGATTGCAAATATGCAGAGCAATTTGCATTGCTAGTTATAGTCTAATGTTAGCTAGCTACCATTGAACCTGGTTGGTTAGCTACCTGCAGATACATGCAGGGTAGTAACGTTATGAGTTGGGATTATGTTTCATTATTTAGCTAGTTAGCTAGCTACATGTCTAAACAAAAGACTCCACTATGCAAGTAAACATTTCAATAGAATATTCATGATGTCACTGCGACAAATGTCGATAGACGTAGCTGGTAAATTTGCTCAATCTACTCCGATTTCAGATTTCGTCTGAGTGTGCCCAAGCGCAGAATAACTGACACATTTACAACGCTCAACACCCATTGAAAGTGGCCGGTGTCAGTAAATGTTGACAAAAAAGCATAATTAAATTGTTGCCAGCAGCCCAGTTGCAGTCACCAATGCTCTGGATAACCTAAAAACAGCCTAACCAGCTCTGCTAGTGTAACAGTATAACTTTACGTCCGTCCCCTCGCCCATACCCGGGCGCGAACCAGGGACCCTCTGCACACATCAACAACAGTCACCCACGAAGCATCGTTACCCATCACTCCACAAAAGCCACGGCTCTTGCAGAGCAAGGGGAACTAGTACTTCAAGGTCTCAGAGCAAGTGACGTAACCGATTGAAACGCTATTTAGCGCACACCGCTAACTAAGCTAGCCGTTTCACATCCGTTACACTCACCCACCTTTTGACCTTCCTCCTTTTTCCGCAGCAACCAGTAATCCGGGTCAACAGCATCAATGTAACAGGGCGCGAACCAGGACCTTCTGCACACATCAACAACAGTCACCCCGTCCCATCGCCCACAAAATACGGCTCTTGCAGAGCAAGGGGAACTAGTACTTCAAGGTCTCAGAGCAAGGGAAACCTATTCTGCACACAACCCTCACATCCCTCACCCACTAGGGCCAGTGTGTCCAGTGAGTGTTCTCTCAGTTTCTGAACGCTGGGATCAACCAGCCAGTGTTTGAGCTCTATAAAATGGTCAGACCCTGTTCTCTCATTTGTTTCTGGAAGTAGCTAGCAAGCTCAGCCAGAGCGTCCAGTGTGCTTATGTTGCTCTGAACAGCCAGTGGGATCAACCCTACTCCTCAGCCAGAGTGTGAGCTCAGTGATCAACCCTACTCCTGAGCCAGAGTGTAGTGCTCTGAACGCTGGGATCAACCCTACTCCTCAGCCAGAGTGTCCAGTGTGAGCTCTGAACGCTGGGATCAAACGCCTGGGATCAACCCTACTCCTCGGCCTGAGATCTAAACGTGGGATCAACCCTCCTCGGCCAGAGTGTAGTGTGAGCTCTGAATGCTGGGATCAACCCTACTCCTCGGCCAGAGTGTCCAGTGTGAGCTCTGAACTTTAGAGGTTGTTAACAATGCTGAATGGGTGTAGACAAAGAAGAGCTCTCCAGTGGGTACCAAAATCAGTCAAGGGCCATTTTCTCAAAAGTGAGGTTACAAGTTTATCAACTTTCAAAGCAGAACTACTTTCCCATTGTTCCTCAACTGCAGTATATGATATACCATGTTCTAGCTCTTCTACTTCTTTCCAATGTAAAATACACCATTTAAAATGTTGCTACATAAGACCGAACCGGTCGGTCACATATACTTTAATGATTGTCAGAGTGAACAGCAGGCTCACAAAGGAAACCAGCCCATTACAATAACTAGTGTGAAAGAGACCTGCTCATACTGCCATATCCGTGCTGGCAGATAGATGTGTTGATTTAAACTGTCTGATAACATTAAAGTGAAAGTAGACATTGCTTCCTTCTACAGGATTGGTCCAACTCACTAAGAACATCCCAAATGGCACCCTATTCCTTAAATGGTGACCTACTTCAGACCAGAGCCCGATGAGCCTCCAGAGAGAGAGAGACACTGCTTCTACAAGTCTGAACAGAAACCTCTGATGGGCTGATAGGTAGATAACACAGTATTAACAGGAAAGAGGGCTCTGACGAACAACAGCAATGTGATAACCTGGGGAATGCTTCCCAAAAGGCACCCTATTCCCTTTATAGAGTGGGAACAGAGTGCTATTTGGGACGCGACCTGAGTCAGTAACATGTGTTGATTAGATCATCCATATGCACTGATAAAGGTGTATTCTTCCTGTTACAGTGAGGAAACCAACCCATTACATTACAGTCAGGAAACCAACCCATTACATTACAGTCAGGAAACCAACCCATTACATTACAGTCAGGAAACCAACCCATTACATTACAGTCAGGAAACCAACCCATTACATTACAGTCAGGAAACCAACCCATTACATTACAGTTAGGAAACCAACCCATTACATTACAGTCAGGAAACCAACCCATTACATTACAGTCAGGAAACCAACCCATTACATTACAGTTAGGAAACC
This sequence comes from Oncorhynchus gorbuscha, assembly GCF_021184085.1. Lineage (NCBI taxonomy): Eukaryota > Metazoa > Chordata > Actinopteri > Salmoniformes > Salmonidae > Oncorhynchus > Oncorhynchus gorbuscha. The sequence goes on from NW_025745822.1 coordinate 135,370, forward strand.
AACCCATTACATTACAGTCAGGAAACCAACCCATTACATTACAGTCAGGAAACCAACCCATTACATTACAGTCAGGAAACCAACCCATTACATTACAGTCAGGAAACCAACCCATTACATTACAGTCAGGAAACCAACCCATTACATTACAGTCAGGAAACCAACCCATTACATTACAGTCAGGAAACCAACCCATTACATTACAGTCAGGAAACCAACCCATTACATTACAGTCAGGAAACCAACCCATTACATTACAGTCAGGAAACCAACCCATTACATTACAGTTCAGGAAACCAACCCATTACATTACAGTCAGGAAACCAACCCATTACATTACAGTCAGGAAACCAACCCATTACATTACAGTCAGGAAACCAACCCATTACATTACAGTCAGGAAACCAACCCATTACATTACAGTCAGGAAACCAACCCATTACATTACAGTCAGGAAACCAACCCATTACATTACAGTCAGGAAACCAACCCATTACATTACAGTCAGGAAACCAACCCATTACATTACAGTCAGGAAACCAACCCATTACATTACAGTCAGGAAACCAACCCATGACATTACAGTCAGGAAACCAACCCATTACATTACAGTCAGGAAACCAACTCATTACATTACAGTCAGGAAACCAACTCATTACATTACAGTCAGGAAACCAACCCATTACATTACAGTCAGGAAACCAACCCATTACATTACAGTCAGGAAACCAACCCATTACATTACAGTCAGGAAACCAACCCATTACATTACAGTCAGGAAACCAACCCATTACATTACAGTCAGGAAACCAACCCATTACATTACAGTCAGGAAACTAACCCATTACATTACAGTCAGGAAACCAACCCATTACATTACAGTCAGGAAACCAACCCATTACATTACAGTCAGGAAACCAACCCATTACATTACAGTCAGGAAACCAACTCATTACATTACAGTTAGGAAACCAACCCATTACAGTCAGGAAACCAACCCATTACATTACAGTCAGGAAACCAACCCATTACATTACAGTCAGGAAACCAACCCATTACATTACAGTCAGGAAACCAACCCATTACATTACAGTCAGGAAACCAACCCATTACATTCCAGTCAGGAAACCAACCCATTACATTACAGTCAGGAAACCAACCCATTACATTACAGTCAGGAAACCAACCCATTACATTACAGTCAGGAAACCAACCCATTACATTACAGTCAGGAAACCAACCCATTACATTACAGTCAGGAAACCAACCCATTACATTACAGTCAGGAAACCAACCCATTACATTACAGTCAGGAAACCAACCCATTACATTGACAACACATGACTTCTTCTATGGGTTCACTGTATCTATCACCAGCCTGATGATGATGAACCATAGTGCCCCACCAGGAACCCTTAACTACCACCAGACTGACCTGATCTGTACACCTCTACCCACATGTCTGTGAAGCCCCACTAAAACAAAACAGGAAGAGACCTCCCAGGGAACAGGGCTGTAGTATAGTGTATAGGGAACAGGGTGCCAGGGTGTGACTATAGGTCAGCAGGACTGATAGAGGGATCTTTCATTCCTCTTCCATTGTCTCCAGAGCTGTGTCAGCCTCAGCCCGTCACCAGCAGCACGTGGGGCTCTGGCATCAGAGCAGGGAATCACTGCATTATCTGTTTATCTTCCGAACCGGCTCAGGATGAGGACAAGTCACAACGCTATCACTAGAGTCACTACAATGCTACGACACATGACTGGCCTACCAGCCTTCTCCCTAACGCCCCACTGATGTCATTCTCTAGTTAGTGCGTTGTCATGGTTGCTAAAGCACTAAGAGAAACCAGAGAAGGAGACTGTTTGTCTCCAGAACGGAACGACCTTAGAATGAGGACGTTAGCCCCCTAGGTCACTGACATGGTAGACTTACCAGCCTTCTCCCCAACGCGCCACTGACATCATGCTCTAACTCACGTACCACACTAGGTCACTAACATGGTAGACCTACCAGCCTTCTCCCCCCTGACATCATGCTCTAACTCACGTACCACACTAGGTCACTAACATGGTAGACCTACCAGCCTTCTCCCCCCTGACATCATACTCTAACTCACGTACCACACTAGGTCACTAACATGGTAGACCTACCAGCCTTCTCCCCCCTGACATCATGCTCTAACTCACGTACCACACTAGGTCACTAACATGGTAGACCTACCAGCCTTCTCCCCCCTGACATCATACTCTTAGGGAATAGGGCTGTAGTATAGTCAGGGAATAGGGCCACACTAGGTCACTAACATGGTAGACCTACCAGCCTTCTCCCCAATGTGCCCCTGACATCATGCTCTAACTCACGTGTGCCAAACTCATTCCACGGAGGGCCCGAGTGCCTGCAGGTTTTCATTCCTCCCTTGTACTTGATTGATGACTTAAGGTCACTATTGAGTAAAGAACTCCCCTCACCTGGTTGACTAAAAGCCCCCCCCCCTGCTCTAACTCCACTGTTTCTAAAGCACTAGCAGAATGACAGACAGTGATAACTCCCCTCACCTGGTTGACTAAAAGCCCCCCCTGCTCTAACTCCACTGTTTCTAAAGCACTAGCTGAATGACAGACAGTGATATTAAACACAGGACTTTAGAAGTGCATTAGTAAACAACACCACTCAAGACGCCATGAAGATGCAGTCAGCAGGCATCTGCAAGTCTCCACAGGCCAAACCACAAGTCCCTTTAAAGACTGCCTGTATTCCAAATGGTACCCTATTCCCTACATAGTGCACTACTATAGGCCAGGCCACTATATGTAGGGAATAGGGTGCTGCACTACTTTAGACCAGGGCCACTATATAGGGAATAGGGTGCTGCACTACTTTAGACCAGGCCACTACATAGGGAATAGGGTGCTGCACTACATAGGGAATAGGGTGCTGCACTACTTTAGACCAGGCCTCTATATAGGGAATAGGGTGCTGCACTACTTTAGACCAGGCCACTATATAGGGAATAGGGTGCTGCACTATATAGGGAATAGGGTGCTGCACTACTTTAGACCAGGCCACTATATAGGGAATAGGGTGCTGCACTATATAGGGAATAGGGTGCTGCACTACTTTAGACCAGGCCACTACATAGGGAATAGGGTGCTGCACCACTTTAGACCAGGGCCACTATATAGGGAATAGGGTGCTGCACTACTTTAGACCAGGCCACTACATAGGGAATAGGGTGCTGCACCACTTTAGACCAGGGCCACTATATAGGGAATAGGGTGCTGCACTACTTTAGACCAGGCCACTATATAGGGAATAGGGTGCTGCACTATATAGGGAATAGGGTGCTGCACTACTTTAGACCAGGCCACTATATAGGGAATAGGGTGCTGCACTATATAGGGAATAGGGTGCTGCACTACATAGGGAATAGGGTGCTGCAATACTTTAGACCAGGCCACTATATAGGGAATAGGGTGCTGCACTACATTAGACCAGGCCACTATATAGGGAATAGGGTGCTGTTTGAAATACAACCATAGTCATTCCCAGGAAACTTTTAATCAGCGACACCATTACCTCAGAACCTGTTTCTCCAGAATCTTGAGTCCACTAGGATCTAATATGCATCCCAAATGGCACCCTATTCCCTATATAGGGCACTTCTTTGACTAGAGCCTATAGGGCACTATGTAGCAAATAGTGTGCCATTTGGGACTCTGCCCTAGAGCAAGGCTTTTAGTTTGTTTGTTCTTTCCCAAAACCACTCCTGACTTATAGACAATAGGGATTACTGGGGTTGAGGTTGCTTTATAGCCACAGATAGGGATTAGGGTCTGAATGTATTTTGTTCAGGCTGATGTTGGTAGGCTGTTATGAGTGATCAGTTATGCGCTTTACATACAACAACTAACAACTATTCTACAATAAAAACAATCCTACACTTTATGTGTCACTACCAAGGTTTTCATATCAAATTCATTATGTGGATCCAATGTCATGTAATTGCATTATAACCCTTTATAACAGTATAACAGTAAGCAAGATGTGCAACTAACTGATTAGCATAAAGTAGCATAGTAACACGACGACGAGAAAAGTCTGCAGAAAATGTTTGTATACGAATTGAATGAACAATATATGAGCTTCAATGTAGGTTAACAGAGAAAAATAGCGAAGAGAAAAACGAGTAAACTCCCATATGAACAGGCAAAAGTTGATTTGTAGTCTATATATGTTTACTAAATCTCTCTAGTCTAAAGCATCATGCTTTACCAACAGAGTAAGTGAAAGCAAAACTTTCACTCCACGTTGTTGCGACACAATACTGTTTGCCCAGATGCAAAATAACACAAAGTCTGTAATTACAGAAAGCATGATTATGCTGAATGATCAGGTGTAATCATCATAGTATAACTGTTAAATGAAGTAGTGTTTAGTATAACTGTTAAATGAAGTAGTGTTTAGTATAACTGTTAAAAAGTAGTGTTTAGTATAACCATTAAATGAAGAAGTGTTTAGTATAACTGTTAAATGAAGTAGTGTTTAGTATAACTGTTAAATGAAGTAGTGTTTAGTATAACTGTTAAATGAAGTAGTGTTTAGTATAACTGTTAAATGAAGTAGTGTTTAGTATAACTGTTAAGCAATCCTGTTTAGTATAACTGTTAAATGAAGTAGTGTTTAGTATAACTGTTAAATGAATAGTGTTAGTATAACTGTTACTTTATAAGCCGTGATAGTATAACTGTTTTGTTCAAATGAAGTACTGTTTAGTATAATATTAAATGAAGTAGTGTTTAGTATAACTGTTAAATGAAGTAGTGTTTAGTATAACTGTTAAATGAAGCCGTGTTTAGTATAACTGTTAAATGAAGTAGTGTTTAGTATAACTGTTAAATGAAGTAGTGTTTAGTATAACTGTTAAATGAAGCAGTGTTTGTATAACTGCATGAAAATATATGAGCTTCAATGTAGTATAACTGTTAAATGAAGAAAAAGTGTTTAGTATGAACAGGTTAAATGAAGTAGTGTTTATGTTTATAACTGTTAAATGAATCGTGTTTACCACCAGAGTAAGTGAAAGTATAACTGTTAAATGACACAATAGTGTTTAGTGCAAAATAACTGTAATTAAATGATTATGCTGAATGATCAGGTGTAATCATCATAGTATAACTGTTAAATGAAGTAGTGTTTAGTATAACTGTTAAATGAAGTAGTGTTTAGTATAACTGTTAAATGAAGTAGTGTTTAGTATAACTGTTAAATGAAGTAGTGTTTAGTATAACTGTTAAATGAAGTAGTGTTTAGTATAACTGTTAAATGAAGTAGTGTTTAGTATAACTGTTAAATGAAGTAGTGTTTAGTATAACTGTTAAATGAAGCCGTGTTTCACCATAGTATAACTGTTAAATGAAGTAGTGTTTAGTATAACTGTTAAATGAAGTAGTGTTTAGTATAACTGTTAAATGAAGTAGTGTTTAGTATAACTGTTAAATGAAGTAGTGTTTAGTATAACTGTTAAATGAAGCCGTGTTTAGTATAACTGTTAAATGAAGCCGTGTTTAGTATAACTGTTAAATGAAGCCGTGTTTCACCATAGTATAACTGTTAAATGAAGCCGTGTTTCACCATAGTATAACTGTTAAATGAAGCCGTGTTTCACCATAGTATAACTGTTAAATGAAGCCGTGTTTCGCCATAACTGTTAAATGAAGCCGTGTTTCGCCAGCGGTGTATCGGTACCTGTGTGCAGGGAAGGAAGGATCCTCACCTGTGAGTCTCGGCGGTCACCTGTGGAGGAAGCCATGTTGAAGACTTCTCAACTCCGGACAGCTGCTCAGATTCTCCGTCGTGCAAAATCCATAAACGTATAGAAAATATTAATTATCACGAAGCTATTATATTATAATATTATTTTAAAAAACGGAATCAAGTCCTTCGTCTTCAACAAGTTTTCATTCTCGAAGGTCCTGATATTTCCCGGGCAAAACGTGTATGCGGCGCGAGATAGCTGTAGTGTCATTCTATGGAGCGTGCAGGTAGAGTCGCCTGACTACCCGGACTGGCTTAGTTATTACTCGGTGGTTATTACCTAGAGATTATTACACAGTGGTTATTACCCAGTGGTTATTACCTAGAGATTATTACCCAGTGGTTATTACCTAGAGATTATTACCCAGTGGTTATTACCCAGTGGTTATTACCCAGTGATTATTACCAGGAGATTATTACCCAGAGATGATTACCCAGTGGTTATTACCCAGAGATTATTACCAGAGATTATTACCCAGTGGTTATTACCCAGAGATTATTACCAGGAGATTATTACCCAGAGATTATTACCCAGTGGTCATTACCCAGAGATTATTACCCAGAGATTATTACCCTGTGGTTATTACCCAGTGATTATTACGCAGCAGTTATTACCCGGACTGGCTTAGTTATTACTCGGTGGTTATTACCCTGAGATTATTACCCAGTGGTTATTACCCAGTGGTTATTACCCAGTGGTTATTACCCAGAGATTATTACCCAGAGATTATTACCCAGAGATTATTACCCAGTGGTTATTACCCAGAGATTATGACCAGTAGATTATTACCCAGAGATTATTACCCAGTGGTTATTACCCAGTGGTTATTACCCAGAGATTATTACCCAGAGATTATTACCCAGTGGTTATTACCAGGAGATTATTACCAGGAGATTATTACCCAGAGATTATTACCCAGAGATTATTACCCAGAGATTATTTCCCAGAGATTATTACCCAGTGGTCATTACCCAGAGATTATTACCCAGTGGTTATTACCCATAGATTCTTACCCAGAGATTATTACCCAGATATTATTACCATGAGATTATTACCCAGAGATTATTACCCAGTGGTTATTACCAGGAGATTATTACCCAGAGATTATTACCAGGAGATTATTACCCAGTGGTTATTACCAGGAGATTATTACCAGGAGATTATTACCCAGAGATTATTACCCAGAGATTATTACCCAGTGATTATTACCCAGAGATTATTACCCAGTGGTCATTACCCAGAGATTATTACACAGTGGTTAATACCCATAGATTATTACCCAGAGATTATTACCCAGATATTATTACCATGAGATTATTACCCAGTGGTTATTACCCAGTGATTATTACCCAGTGGTCATTACCCAGAGATTATTACCCAGTGGTTATTACCCAGAGATTATTACCCAGAGATTATTACCCAGTGGTTATTACCAGGAGATTATTACCCAGAGATTATTACCAGGAGATTATTACCCAGAGATTATTACCCAGTGATTATAACCCAGTGATTATTACCCAGTGGTTATTACCCAGTGGTTATTACCCAGTGATTATTACCCAGAGATTATTACCCAGAGATTATTACCCAGTGGTCATTACCCAGAGATTTTTACTCAGAGATTATTACCCAGTGGTTATTACCAGGAGATTATTACCCAGAGATTATTACCCAGTGATTATTACCTAGTAGTTATTACCCAGAGATTATTACCCAGAGATTATTACCCAGAGATTATTACCCAGAGATTATTACCCAGTGGTCATTACCCAGAGATTATTACCCAGAGATTATTACCAGGAGATTATTACCCAGAGATTATTACCCGGAGATTATTCATTGCAGAGATTATTACCCAGAGATTATTACCCAGTAGTCATTGCCCCGACTGGCTCACTGGTAGGTGTATAGGTATTACCCAGTAGTCATTGCCCCGACTGGCTCTCTGGTAGGTGTATAGTTATTACCCAGTGGTCATTGTCCCGACTGGCTCTCTGGTAGGTGTATAGTTATTACCCAGTGGTCATTGTCCCGACTGGCTCTCTGGTAGGTGTATAGTTATTACCCAGTGGTCATTACCCAGTAGTCATTGCCCCGACTGGCTCACTGGTAGGTGTATAGTTATTACCCAGTGGTCATTGTCCCGACTGGCTCTCTGGTAGGTGTATAGTTATTACCCAGTGGTCATTGTCCCGACTGGCTCTCTGGTAGGTGTATAGTTATTACCCAGTGGTCATTACCCAGTAGTCATTGCCCCGACTGGCTCACTGGTAGGTGTATAGTTATTACCCAGTGGTCATTGTCCCGACTGGCTCTCTGGTAGGTGTATAGTTATTACCCAGTGGTCATTACCCAGTAGTCATTGCCCCGACTGGCTCACTGGTAGGTGTATAGTTATTACCCAGTGGTCATTGCCCCGACTGGCTCTCTGGTAGGTGTATAGTTATTACCCAGTGGTCATTGCCCCGACTGGCTCTCTGGTAGGTGTATAGTTATTACCCAGTGGTCATTACCCCGACTGGCTCACTGGTAGGTGTATAGTTATTACCCAGTGGTCATTGCACCGACTGGCTCACTGGTAGGTGTATAGTTATTACCCAGTGGTCATTACCCGACTGGCTCACTGGTAGGTGTATAGTTATTACCCAGTGGTCATTGCACCGACTGGCTCACTGGTAGGTGTATAGTTATTACCCAGTGGTCATTGCCCCGACTGGCTCACTGGTAGGTGTATAGTTATTACCCAGTGGTCATTGTCCCGACTGGCTCTCTGGTAGGTGTATAGTTATTACCCAGTGGTCATTACCCAGTAGTCATTGCCCCGACTGGCTCACTGGTAGGTGTATAGTTATTACCCAGTGGTCATTGTCCCGACTGGCTCTCTGGTAGGTGTATAGTTATTACCCAGTGGTCATTACCCAGTAGTCATTGCCCCGACTGGCTCACTGGTAGGTGTATAGTTATTACCCAGTGGTCATTGCCCCGACTGGCTCACTGGTAGGTGTATAGTTATTACCCAGTGGTCATTTTCCCGACTGGCTCTCTGGTAGGTGTATAGTTATTACCCAGTGGTCATTACCCAGTAGTCATTGCCCCGACTGGCTCACTGGTAGGTGTATAGTTATTACCCAGTGGTCATTGCACCGACTGGCTCACTGGTAGGTGTATAGTTATTACCCAGTGGTCATTGCACCGACTGGCTCACTGGTAGGTGTATAGTTATTACCCAGTGGTCATTGCACCGACTGCTCTGTTTCATCACAGAAGTGCTACTGGGAGGATTCAATTAGGAGCGTGTGTATTATTAGGACAGTGTAATGCATTTCTGTCACTATGAACTCGATGTTAAACCATAGTTTTCCATGATCGCTTATTTATTTTAATTTCTCCTTTATTTAACCAGGAGGCCAGTTGAGAACAAGTTCTCATTTACAACTGCGACCTGGCCAAGACAAAGCAAAGCAGTGAGACAGAAACAAGACAGAGTTACACATGGAATAAACATACAGTCAATAATACAGTAGAATAATCGATATACAGTGAGTGCAAATGTAGAAGATAAGAGAGGTAAGGCAATAAATAGGCCATAAAGGTGAAAATATTCACAATTGAGCATTAATAATGGAAAGATAGATGTGCAGATGATGATGTGCAAGTAGAGATACATAGATACATAAACAGAAACATTTTAACCCAGGCAGCCATTATAATATTCCCTTCACAGTAATCGAATATATATTTTTTGAAAACATTAAGTAGCCTAAAACAAAATAGAGACAGAGATAGTGAATTAGCTAAACATGGGGTTCTGGACATATTCAGCAAACAGGCCGGCCTATCTGTCAAACAGCCTGATCATTTCATTATTTATTATAAATAATTAGATAGTTATGATACAATTTGTACATTAACAAATGGTTGTGACATAAGGGGTTCCTTACACCCTCGTAAACTACGTTACAGTGTTGTCATTATGTTTCTGGACCTCTAGAAGGAGCCAGAGTACAGCATCTGGGCCAGTCAATTCCAACTCATAGTGTTGACCACTCTCTAAATCTGTTACATCAGCACAGAGAGCACACTCATACTATAGCTTCCCTAGCTCTATATTTCTGAACACTGAGGAGGGAACTATACTGTTGTAATATTTGATAAGGTTTGATATTCAATATGCTACATTTTACAAGGAAACTATAGCTTCAGGTTATCAATAGGCTGCTGTTACTTCTGCATAGCTTTAGTCTCAGTTACAGTGCACCTCGGTTCAGCAAGCAGCACTGACTGCTACTGTGAATTATACTGGATGTGTGAGAAATTTCTGATGGAATTGAAGTAGTGTATTACAACAATATAATAACCCCATTGATGAGCAGGGGGGCCCCAGAGAGGACTACAGATCTATTACAACAATATAATAACCCCATTGATGAGCAGGGGGCCCCAGAGAGGACTACAGATCTATTACAACAATATAATAACCCCATTGATGAGCAGGGGGGCCCCAGAGAGGACTACAGATCTATTACAACAATATAATAACCCCATTGATGAGCAGGGGGGCCCCAGAGAGGACTACAGGTCTATTACAACAATATAATAACCCCATTATAATAATAATAATAATATATGCCATTTAGCAGACGCTTTTATCCAAAGCGACCTACAGTCATGTGTGCATACATTCTACGTATGGGTGGTCCCAGGGATCGAACCCACTACCCTGGTGTTACAAGCGCCATGCTCTCCATTGATGAGCAGGGGGCCCCAGAGAGGACTACAGATCTATTACAACAATATAATAACCCCATTGATGAACAGGGGGCCCCAGAGAGGACTACAGATCTATTACAACAGTAGAATAACCCCATTGATGAGCAGGGGGCCCCCAGAGAGGACTACAGATGTATTACAACATTATAATAACCTCATTGATGAGCAGGGGGGCCCCAGAGAGGACTACAGATCTATTACAACAGTAGAATAACCCCATTGATGAGCAGGGGGCCCAGAGAGGACTACAGATCTATTACAAAAGTAGAATAACCCCATTGATGAGCAGGGGGGCCCCAGAGAGAACTACAGATCTATTACAACAGTAGAATAACACCATTGAAGAGCGGGGGGGGCAGAGAGGACTACAGATCTATTACAACAGTAGAATAACCCCATTGATGAACAGGGGGCCCCAGAGAGGACTACAGATCTATTACAACAGTAGAATAACCCCATTGATGAGCAGGGGGCCCAGAGAGGACTACAGATCTATTACAACAGTAGAATAACCCCATTGATGAGCAGGGGGCCCAGAGAGGACTACAGATCTATTACAACAGTAGAATAACCCCATTGATGAGCAGGGGGCCCAGAGAGGACTACAGATCTATTACAACAGTAGAATAACCCCATTGATGAACAGGGGGCCCCAGAGAGGACTACAGATCTATTACAACAGTAGAATAACCCCATTGATGAGCAGGGGGCCCAGAGAGGACTACAGATCTATTACAGCAGTAGAATAACCCCATTGATGAGCAGGGGGGCCCCAGAGAGGACTACAGATCTATTACAGCAGTAGAATAACCCCATTGATGAGCAGGGGGGGGGCAGTAGAATAACCCCCAGAGAGGACTACAGATCTATTACAACAGTAGAATAACCCCATTGATGAGCAGGGGCCCCAGAGAGGACTACAGATCTATTACAACAGTAGAATAACCCCATTGATGAGCAGGGGGCCCCAGAGAGGACTACAGATCTATTACAACAGTAGAATAACCCCATTGATGAGCAGGGGGCCCCAGAGAGGACTACAGATCTATTACAACAGTAGAATAACCCCATTGATGAGCAGGGGGCCCAGGGACTACAGATCTATTACAACAATATAATAACCCCATTGATGAGCAGGGGGAGAGGACTACAGATCTATTACAACAGTAGAATAACCCCATTGATGAGCAGGGGGGCCCCAGAGAGGACTACAGATCTATTACAACAGTAGAATAACCCCATTGATGAGCAGGGGGCCCAGAGAGGACTACAGATCTATTACAACAATATAATAACCCCATTGATGAGCAGGGGCCCCAGAGAGGACTACAGATCTATTACAACAGTAGAATAACCCCATTGATGAGCAGGGGGGCCCCAGAGAGGACTACAGATCTATTACAACAGTAGAATAACCCCATTGATGAGCAGGGGGCCCAGAGAGGACTACAGATCTATTACAACAGTAGAATAACCCCATTGATGAGCAGGGGCCCCAGAGAGGACTACAGATCTATTACAACAGTAGAATAACCCCATTGATGAGCAGGGGCCCCAGAGAGGACTACAGATCTATTACAACAGTAGAATAACCCCATTGATGAGCAGGGGGGCCCCAGAGAGGACTACAGATCTATTACAACAGTAGAATAACCCCATTGATGAGCAGGGGGCCCCAGAGAGGACTACAGATCTATTAACCCCAACAGGACTATCTAATAACCCCATTGATGAACAGGGGGCATTATGAGCAGGGGGGGGCTACCCAGAGAGGACTACAGATCTATTACAACAGTAGAATAACCCCATTGATGAACAGGGGGCCCCAGAGAGGACTACAGATCTATTACAACAGTAGAATAACCCCATTGATGAGAGGGGGGCAGAGAGGACTACAGGTCTATTACAACAGTAGAATAACCCCATTGATGAGCAGGGGGGCCCCAGAGAGGACTACAGGTCTATTACAACAGTAGAATAACCCCATTGATGAGCAGGGGGGGGCAGAGAGGACTACAGATCTATTACAACAGTAGAATAACCCCATTGATGAGCAGGGGGGCCCCAGAGAGGACTACAGGTCTATTACAACAGTAGAATAACCCCATTGAAGAGCAGGGGCCCCCGAGAGGACTACAGATCTATTACAACAGTAGAATAACCCCATTGATGAGCAGGGGGGCCCCAGAGAGGACTACAGATCTATTACAGCAGTAGAATAACCCCATTGATGAGCAGGGGGCTCCAGAGAGGACTACAGATCTATTACAACAGTAGAATAACCCCATTGATGAACAGAGGGCCCCAGAGAGGACTACAGATCTATTACAATAGTATAATAACCCCATTGATGAACAGGGGGCCCAGAGAGGACTACAAATCTATTACAACAGTAGAATAACCCCATTGATGAGCAGGGGGGGGCAGAGAGGACTACAGATCTATTACAACAGTAGAATAACCCCATTGATGAGCATTGATGGGGGGGCAGAGAGGACTACAGATCTATTACAGCAGTAGAATAACCCCATTGAAGAGCAGGGGGCCCCAGAGAGGACTACAGATCTATTACAGCAGTAGAATAACCCCATTGATGAGCAGGGGGCCCCAGAGAGGACTACAGATCTATTACAACAGTAGAATAACCCCATTGAAGAGCAGGGGGCCCCAGAGAGGACTACAGATCTATTACAACAGTAGAATAACCCCATTGAAGAGCAGGGGGGCTCCAGAGAGGACTACAGATCTATTATAACAGTAGAATAACCCCATTGAAGAGCAGGGGGCTCCAGAGAGGACTACAGATCTATTACAGCAGTAGAATAACCCCATTGAAGAGCGGGGGGGGGCAGAGAGGACTACAGATCTATTACAGCAGTAGAATAACCCCATTGAAGAGCAGGGGGCTCCAGAGAGGACTACAGATCTATTATAACAGTAGAATAACCCCATTGAAGAGCAGGGGGCTCCAGAGAGGACTACAGATCTATTACAGCAGTAGAATAACCCCATCAGACCCCAACCAAGGAGCATCAAAAGTTGTGCTATAAATTCCCAGACAACACAAAGATTCCTTGATGCCCTTCCAGACTCCATGGCCCTACCCAAGGATGTCAGAGGACAAAAATCAGTTAACCACCTAACCGAGGAACTCAATTTAACCTTGCGTATTACCCTAGATGCAGTTGCACCCCTAAAAACAAAAAAATCCTTTGTCATAAGAAACTAGCTCCCTGGTATACAGAAAATACCAGAGCAGCCCTGAAGCTTCCAGAAAATACCAGAGCCCTGAAGCTTCCAGAAAATTGGAACAGAAATGGCTCAACACCAAACTGGAAACTCACTGCCTCCCTGAAGACAAACAATATATACGAAATGCTTCAGTCTGGTTTTAGACCCCATCATAGCACTGAGACTGCACTTGTGAAGGTGGTAAATTACCTTTTAATGGCATCAGACCGAGGCTCTGCATCTGTCCTCGTGCTCCTAAACCTTAGTACTGCTCTTGATACCATCGATCACCACATTCTTTTGGAGAGATTGGAAACCCAAATTGGTCTACACGGACAAGTTCTGGCCTGGTTTAGATCTTATCTGTCGGAAAGATATCAGTTTGTCTCTGTGAATGGTTTGTCCTCTGACAAATCAACTGTAAATGTCGGTGTTCCTCAAGGTTCCATTTTAGGACCATTATTGTTTTCACTATATATTTTACCTCTTGGGGATGTCATTCGAAAAGATCATGTTAACTTTCACTGCTATGCGGATGACACACAGCTGTACATTTCAATGAAACATTGTGAAGCCCCAAAATTGCCCTCGCTAGAAGCATGTGTTTCAGACATAAGGAAGTGGATGGCTGCAAACGTTCTACTTTTAAACTCAGACAAAACAGAGATGCTTGTTCTAGGTACTAAGAAACAAAGAGATCTTCTGTTGAATCTGACAATTAATCTTAATGGTTGTACAGTCGTCTCAAATAAAACTGTGAAGGACCTCGGCGTTACTCTGGACCCTGATCTCTCTTTTGACGAACATATCAAGACTGTTTCAAGGACAGCTTTTTTCCATCTACATAACATTGCAAAAATCAGAAATTTTCTGTCCAAAAATGATGCAGAAAAATTAATCCATGGTTTTGTTGCTTCTGGGTTAGACTACTGCAATGCTCTACTTTCCGGATACCCGGATAAAGCACTAAATAAACTTCAGTTAGTGCTAAATACGGCTGCTAAAATCCTGACTAGAACCAAAATATTTTATCATATTACTCCAGTGCTAGCCTCCCTACACTGGCTTCCTGTTAAGGCAAGGGCTGATTTAAAGGTTTTACTGCTAACCTACAAAGCATTACATGGGCTTGCTCCTACCTATCTCTCTGATTTGGTCCTGCCGTACATACCTACACGTACGCTATGGTCACAAGACGCAGGCCTCCTTACTGTCCCTAGAATTTCTAAGCAAACAGCTGGAGGCAGGGCTTTCTCCTATAGAGCTCCATTTTTATGGAATGGTTTACCTACCCATGTGAGAGACGCAAACTCAGTCTCAACCTTTAAGTCTTTACTGAAGACTCATCTCTTCTTGAACAGAAATCCTCTGGAGCAACGAACCGCCCTTGCTGTCTCTGCCTGGCCGGTTCCCCTCTTTCCACTGGGATTCTCTGCCTCTAACCCTATTACAGGGGCTGAGTCACTGGCTTACTGGTGCTCTTTCATGCCGTCCCTAGGAGTGGTGCGTCACTTGAGTGGGTTGAGTCACCGATGTGATCTTCCTGTCTGGGCTGGCGCCCCCCCTTGGGTTGTGCCATGGTGGAGATAGTTGTGGGCTATACTCGGCCTTGTCTCAGGATGGTAAGTTGGTGGTTGAAGTGGTGTGGGGGATGTGCTTTGGCAAAGTGGGTGGGGTTATATCCTTCCTGTTTGGCCCTGTCCGGGGTGACATCGGATGGGGCCACAGTGTCTCCTGACCCCTCCTGTCTCAGCCTCCAGTATTTATGCTGCAGTAGTTTATGTGTCGGGGGCTAGGGTCAGTTTGTTATATCTGGAGTACTTCTCCTCTTATCCGGTGTCCTGTGTGACTTTAAGTATGCTCTCTCTAATTCTCTCTTTCTTTCTCTCTCGGAGGACCTGAGTCCTAGGGCCATGCCTCAGGACTACCTGGCATGATGACTCCTTGCTGTCCCCAGTCCACCTGGCCATGCTGCTGCTCCAGTTTCAACTGTTCTGCCTGTGATTATTATTATTTGACAATGCTGGTCATTTATGAATATTTGAACATCTTGGCCATGTTCTGTTATAATCTCCACCTGGCACAGCCAGAAGAGGACTGGCCACCCCTCATAGCCTGGTTCCTCTCTAGGTTTCTACCTAGGTTTTGGTCTTTCTAGGGAGTTTTTCCTAGCCACCGTGCTTCTACACCTGCATTGCTTGCTGTTTGGGGTTTAAGGCTGGGTTTCTGTACAGCACTTTGAGATATCAGCTGATGTATTTTTATTTTATTTTACCTTTATTTAACCAGGCAAGTCAGTTAAGAACACATTCTTATTTTCAATGACGGCCTGGGAACAGTGGGTTAACTGCCTGTTCAGGGGCAGAACGACAGATTTGTACCTTGTCAGCTCGGGGGTTTGAACTCGCAACCTTCCGGTTACTAGTCCAACGCTCTAACCACTAGGCTACCCTGCCGCCCCTGAAAGGCTATATAAATACATTTGATTTGTACCCTGTCCCACCCCAACACCACCCTGCTCCCTGCCCCACCCCAACACCACCCTGCCCCACCCTAACACCACCCTGTCTCTGTCCCACCCTAACACCACCCTGTCTCTGTCCCACCCTAACACCACCCTGCTCCTTGTCCCGCCCTAACACCACCCTGCTCCCTGTCCCACCCTAACACCACCCTGTCTCTGTCCCACCCTAACAACACCCTGCTCCCTGCCCCACCCTGTCTCTGTCCCACCCTAACACCACCCTGCTCCCTGTCCCACACTAACACCACCCTGTCTCTGTCCCACCCTAACACCACCCTGTCTCTGTCCCACCCTAACACCACCCTGTCTCTGTCCCACCCTAACACCACCCTGTCTCTGTCCCACCCTAACACCACCCTGCTCCCTGTCCCACCCTAACACCAGCCAGCTCCATGTCCCACCCTAACACCACCCTGTCTCTGTCCCACCCTGCTCACTGTCCCACCCTAACACCACCCTGTCACTGTACCACCCTGCCCCACCCTAACACCACCCTGCCCCACCCTAACACCACCCTGCCCCACCCTAACACCACCCTGTCTCTGTCCCACCCTAACACCACCCTGCTCCCTGTCCCACCCTAACACCACCCTGCTCCCTGTCCCACCCTAACACCACCCTGCTCCCTGTCCCACCCTAACACCACCCTGCTCCCTGTCCCACCCTAACACCACCCTGTACCCGTACCACCCTAACACCACCCTGTCTCTGTCCCACCCTAACACCACCCTGTCTCTGTCCCACCCTAACACCACCCTGCTCCCTGCCCCACCCTAACACACCCTGTCCCACCCTAACATCACCCTGTCTCTGTCCCACCCTAACACCACCTTGCTCCCTGTCCAGCAGCTCAGAATGTGATTACCGCTCCTCTTCCTGCGGTTTATCCCAGTAGTGTCCCGCCTTAACTCCTCTCATCCTGCCAAGCCTGGGACTTAGTGCAATCTTCAGTTGACACACAATCCAGCACCACATACACGGTCAGTGGCAGTGCACCCTGCTCTGCACCACTCCTCTTATGTAATAGGAGTTTCCTCTTCTCTCACAAACAAGACAGGATGACTGTGGGATGTGCAAAGCAGAGATCGCAAGGGCCAACGTTCCAGAATGCGGACAACATTCTAGAATGCAGACAACCAACATTCTAGAATGCAGACAACCAACATTCTAGAATGCAGACAACCAACATTCTAGAATGCAGACAACCAACATTCTAGAATGCAGACAACCAACATTCTAGAATGCAGACAACATTCTAGAATGCAGACTACATTCTAGAATGCAGACTACATTCTAGAATGCCATCAAAGTTCTAGAATGTTAACAAGGTTCTGGAATGCAAATCTTCTAGAAGGTTAACAATGTTCTAGAATATTAACATGAATAACAGCTGTTATAATAGGTTGGGACTTAAAACAGGAAGGAAATGAAGACACTCTTACAGTCCATATACTGGAACTACAACTTACTTTTATTGTAGGTTGATTATAATACACTCATGTTGACATTGGTTATAGAATCACCAGGCAATATAATGATGATCATTACTAATAATAGAATGTGACATTGTGTTCCAAAGCTGTTATGTATACAGTGTTGGTTTGGCTCCTCAGTGACAGCTTGGGTACAGGCTGCTCTGCTCCCCTCCCCTCCCCTCCTCTCCTGACAGAGTGAGGCTGAGTGGTTGTTGCCAAACCTTTCTCTCTCCCTCTGATGTTTACACTTTCATAACAGCAACATATCCTTCTATATAATAGTGTTGTACTGAACTCTAATCAGTTGAATAACTTGTTCTACATGACGGGTTCAGCTGATGGTGCTCCACTCAAAAGCATAAACCCATGATTACAATAGCATTATTAATAGGTATGTGAAACAAACATTACATCTGAATTTGATTCATATAGTATTATTGACAGGTATGTGAAACAAACATTTCTGCTCTCTTGCCAACTCCTTATGGAATTGTCAAGCCAAACATATTAGCAGGAACAGACTGGCACTCAGGCTCGTCTCAGTATGAGGATTGAAACAGTACATATTGTCTGCATTAACCTTTAGACCAACAGTCCAGACCCTAGGATATACACTGGGCAGTTCAAAACTAGAATAAAGCCATTAAGTCAAATCATTTATTCAACAACATTCCCTTTAAATAAGAAGAAGAAGATGAAGGATGATGAGCAGCAAGATCAAAGACCTTTGACAGAAGGAACCAAGAGAACCAGCCACTTGGTTATAAAGAAGATGAAGGATGATGAGCAGCTAGATCAAAGACCTTTGACAGCAGGAACCAAGAGAACCAGCCACTTGGTTATAAAGAAGATGAAGGATGATGAGCAGCTAGATCAAAGACCTTTGACAGAAGGAACCAAGAGAACCAGCCACTTGGTTATAAAGAAGATGAAGGATGATGAGCAGCTAGATCAAAGACCTTTGACAGCAGGAACCAAGAGAACCAGCCACTTGGTTATAAAGAAGATGAAGGATGATGAGCAGCTAGATCAAAGACCTTTGACAGCAGGAACCAAGAGAACCAGCCACTTGGTTATAAAGAAGATGAAGGATGATGAGCAGCAAGATAGATCAAAGACACTTGGTTATAAAGAAGATGAAGGATTGACAGCAGGAACCAAGAGAACCAGCCACTTGGTTATAAAGAAGATGAAGGATGATGAGCAGCTAGATCAAAGACCTTTGACAGCAGGAACCAAGAGAACCAGCCACTTGGTTATAAAGAAGATGAAGGATGATGAGCAGCAAGATCAAAGACCTTTGACAGCAGGAACCAAGAGAACCAGCCACTTGGTTATAAAGAAGATGAAGGATGATGAGCAGCTAGATCAAAGACCTTTGACAGCAGGAACCAAGAGAACCAGCCACTTGGTTATAAAGAAGATGAAGGATGATGAGCAGCTTTAGATCAAAGACCTTTGACAGCAGGAACCAAGAGAACCAGCCACTTGGTTATAAAGAAGATGAAGGATGATGAGCAGCTAGATCAAAGACCTTTGACAGCAGGAACCAAGAGAACCAGCCACTTGGTTATAAAGAAGATGAAGGATGATGAGCAGCTAGATCAAAGACCTTTGACAGCAGGAACCAAGAGAACCAGCCACTTGGTTTATATAGTAAATATCACCAACAAATAAATAATCACATGGTATATATATTAAAATATGATAAACTGACTAGTTATGGCTTTGGTTAACTAAAGAAAGCCTACTATACAGCTGATGAATAAAAACACATTGATTTCAAGTATAGAGTTTCCCCTTTACCATCACCAGGTGGGTTAAAGGAACAGGTGTTTCAGAACATAGAGAAACACCTCCAGCTGGGTTCAACATACCGACCTGGGGATCGATTCAATCAGGAGCTCTGTTTATCCCTGGAGCTGTATCGGTATCCCAGTGAGCACGAGACGTACTTTCAACGTTGTTGTTGTTGATATTCCAAGGCTGCATGAAGCCCCGTCTATGAACAGGTCCTGTGTTTCATCAGGTTCAGAGTTATTCTTGCATCATTTATGATTCAGACTTAGATCCAGGGCTGGTGTCGGTGGCTGCAGCTAACATCAACAATCACAATTTACATCCATAATGTTACATGTCTAACAGAAAGCACATACCACACTACGTTGACAGGTTGAACAACGTAGCTAGAATACATCATTTTTATAGGTGCACTGGTGCTCCTAAATTCAAATTCCAGGTTGCACAGCAAAATATTTAGGCGCAAATGTAAGTAAAATGTACCCTCTGTAGGGCCCTGCCATGTGGAGGTTATTCATGTGGACCCAAGCAGAGAGGGTTGGACCTGACAGTATCATCAAGAGAAGAGGGTAGGGCCCTGCCATGTGGAGGTTATTCATGTGGACCCAAGAGAAGAGGGTAGGGCCTGACAGTATCATCAAGAGAAGAGGGTAGGGCCTGACAGTGTATCATCAAGAGAAGAGGGTAGGGCCTGACAGTATCATCAAGAGAAGAGGGTAGGGCCTGACAGTGTATCATCAAGCAGAGAGGGTTGGACCTGACAGTATCATCAAGAGAAGAGGGTAGGGCCTGACAGTGTATCATCAAGCAGAGAGGGTAGGGCCTGACAGTATCATCAAGAGAAGAGGGTAGGGCCTGACAGTGTATCATCAAGAGAAGAGGGTAGGGCCTGACAGTGTATCATCAAGAGAAGAGGGTAGGGCCTGACAGTGTATCATCAAGAGAAGAGGGTAGGGCCAGACAGTGTATCATCAAGAGGGTAGGGCCAGACAGTGTATCATCAGGGTAGGGCCAAGTGTATCATCAAGAGGGTAGGGCCAGACAGTGTATCATCAAGAGGGTAGGGCCAGACAGTGTATCATCAAGAGGGTAGGGCCAGACAGTGTATCATCAAGAGGGTAGGGCCAGACAGTGTATCATCAAGAGGGTAGGGCCAGACAGTGTATCATCAAGAGGGTAGGGCCAGACAGTGTATCATCAAGAGGGTAGGGCCAGACAGTGTATCATCAAGAGGGTAGGGCCTGACAGTGTATCATCAAGAGGGTAGGGCCTGACAGTGTATTATCAAGAGGGTAGGGCCAGACAGTGTATCATCTAGAGGGTAGGGCCTGACAGTGCATCATCTAGAGGGTAGGGCCTGACAGTGCATCATCTAGAGGGTAGGGCCTGACAGTGCATCATCTAGAGGGTAGGGCCTGACAGTGTATCATCAAGAGGGTAGGGCCTGACTGTGTATCATCAAGAGGGTAGGGCCTGACAGTGTATCATCAAGAGGGTAGGGCCTGACAGTGTATTATCAATAGGGTAGGGCCTGACAGTGCATCATCAAGAGGGTAGGGCCAGACAGTGTATCATCAAGAGGGTAGGGCCAGACAGTGTATCATCAAGAGAAGAGGGTAGGGCCAGACAGTGTATTATCAAGAGGGTAGGGCCTGACAGTGTATTATCAAGAGGGTAGGGCCTGACAGTGCATCATCAAGAGGGTAGGGCCAGACAGTGTATTATCAAGAGGGTAGGGCCAGACAGTGTATCATCAAGAGAAGAGGGTAGGGCCAGACAGTGTATCATCAAAAGAAGAGGGTAGGGCCAGACAGTGTATCATCAAAAGAAGAGGGTAGGGCCAGACAGTGTATCATCAAAAGAAGAGGGTAGGGCCAGACAGTGTATCATCAAAAGAAGAGGGTAGGGCCAGACAGTGTATCATCAAAAGAAGAGGGTAGGGCCTGACAGTGCATCATCAACAGGGTAGGGCCTGACAGTGCATCATCAAGAGGGTAGGGCCTGAAAGTGTATAATCAAGAGGGTAGGGCCTGACAGTTCAATAAAAGAGGGTAGAACCAGACAGTGTATTGTCAAGAGAAGAGGGTAGGACCTGACAGTTCATCAATAGAAGAGGGTAGGGCCAGACAGTGTATCAAGAGAAGTGGGTAGGACCAGACAATGTATCATCAATAGAAGAGGGTGGCACATGACAGTTCATCAAGAGAAGAGGGTAGGACCTGAAGGTTCATCAAGAGAAGAGGGTAGGACCTGACAGTTCATCAAGAGAAGAGGGTAGGGCCTGACAGTTCATCAAGAGAAGAGGGTAGGGCCTGACAGTTCATCAAGAGAAGAGGGTAGGACCTGACAGTTCATCAAGAGAAGAGGGTAGGACCTGACAGTTCATCAAGAGAAGAGGGTAGGACCTGACAGTGCATCAATAGAAGAGGGTAGGACCTGACAGTGCATCAATAGAAGAGGGTAGGACCTGACAGTTCATCAAGAGAAGAGGGTAGGACCTGACAGTTCATCAAGAGAAGAGGGTAGAACCTGACAGTTCATCAAGAGAAGAGGGTAGGACCTGACAGTTCATCAAGAGAAGAGGGTAGGACCTGACAGTTCATCAATAGAGGAGGGTAGGACCTGACAGTGCATCAATAGAAGAGGGTAGGACCTGACAGTGCATCAATAGAAGAGGGTAGGACCTGACAGTGCATCAATAGAAGAGGGTAGGACCTGACAGTGCATCAAGAGAAGAGGGTAGGACCTGACAGTTCATCAATAGAAGAGGGTAGGACCTGACAGTTCATCAAGAGAAGAGGGTAGGGCCAGACAGTGTATCATCAAGAGGGTAGGGCCAGACAGTGTATTATCAAGAGAAGAGGGTAGGGCCTGACAGTGTATTATCAAAAGGGTAGGGCCAGACAGTGTATCATCAAGAGAAGAGGGTAGGGCCAGACAGTGTATCATCAAGAGGGTAGGGCCTGACAGTGTATCATGAATAGAAGAGGGTAGGGCCAGACAGTGTATCAAGAGAAGAGGGTAGGACCAGACAGTGTATCATCAATAGAAGAGGGTAGGACCTGACAGTTCATCAAGAGAAGAGGGTAGGACCTGACAGTTCATCAAGAGAAGAGGGTAGGACCTGACAGTGCATCAATAGAAGAGGGTAGGACCTGCCAGTGCATCAATAGAAGAGGGTAGGACCTGCCAGTGCATCAATAGAAGAGGGTAGGACCTGACAGTGCATCAAGAGAAGAGGGTAGGACCTGACAGTTCATCAATAGAAGAGGGTAGGACCTGACAGTTCATCAAGAGAAGAGGGTAGGGCCAGACAGTGTATCATCAAGAGGGTAGGGCCAGACAGTGTATTATCAAGAGAAGAGGGTAGGGCCTGACAGTGTATTATCAAGAGGGTAGGGCCAGACAGTGTATCATCAAGAGAAGAGGATAGGGCCAGACAGTGTATCATCAAGAGGGTAGGGCCTGACAGTGTATCATCAAGAGAAGAGGGTAGGGCCAGACAGTGTATCATCAAGAGAAGAGGGTAGGGCCAGACAGTGTATCATCAAGAGGGTAGGGCCAGACAGTGTATTATCAAGAGGGTAGGTCCTGACAGTGTATCGTCAAGAGGGTAGGGCCTGACAGTGTATCATCAAGAGAAGAGGGTAGGGCCAGACAGTGTATCATCAAAAGAAGAGGGTAGGGCCAGACAGTGTATCATCAAAAGAAGAGGGTAGGGCCAGACAGTGTATCATCAAAAGAAGAGGGTAGGGCCAGACAGTGTATCATCAAAAGAAGAGGGTAGGGCCTGACAGTGCATCATCAAGAGGGTAGGGCCTGACAGTGCATCATCAAGAGGGTAGGGCCTGACAGTGCATCATCAAGAGGGTAGGGCCTGACAGTTCATCAATAGAAGAGGGTAGAACCAGACAGTGTATTGTCAAGAGAAGAGGGTAGGACCTGACAGTTCATCAATAGAAGAGGGTAGGGCCAGACAGTGTATCAAGAGAAGAGGGTAGGACCAGACAGTGTATCATCAATAGAAGAGGGTAGGACCTGACAGTTCATCAAGAGAAGAGGGTAGGACCAGACAGTGCATCAAGAGAAGAGGGTAGGACCTGACAGTGCATCAAGAGAAGAGGGTGGCACATGACAGTTCATCAAGAGAAGAGGGTAGGACTTGACAGTGCATCAAGAGAAGAGGGTAGGACCTGACAGTTCATCAAGAGAAGAGGGTAGGACCTGACAGTTCATCAAGAGAAGAGGGTAGGACCTGACAGTTCATCAATAGAAGAGGGTAGGACCTGACAGTTCATCAATAGAAGAGGGTAGGACCTGACAGTGCATCAATAGAAGAGGGTAGGACCTGACAGTTCATCAATAGAAGAGGGTAGGACCTGACAGTTCATCAATAGAAGAGGGTAGGACCTGACAGTGCATCAATAGAAGAGGGTAGGACCTGACAGTTCATCAATAGAAGAGGGTAGGACCTGACAGTTCATCAAGAGAAGAGGTTAGGACCTGACAGTTCATCAAGAGAAGAGGGTAGGGCCAGACAGTGTATCATCAAGAGTGTAGGGCCAGACAGTGTATTATCAAGAGAAGAGGGTAGGGCCTGACAGTGTATTATCAAGAGGGTAGGGCCAGACAGTGTATCATCAAGAGAAGAGGGTAGGGCCAGACAGTGTATCATCAAGAGGGTAGGGCCTGACAGTGTATCATGAATAGAAGAGGGTAGGGCCAGACAGTGTATCAAGAGAAGAGGGTAGGACCAGACAGTGTATCATCAATAGAAGAGGGTGGCACATGACAGTTCATCAAGAGAAGAGGGTAGGACCTGAAGGTTCATCAAGAGAAGAGGGTAGGACCTGACAGTTCATCAAGAGAAGAGGTTAGGACCTGACAGTTCATCAAGAGAAGAGGGTAGGGCCAGACAGTGTATCATCAAGAGGGTAGGGCCAGACAGTGTATTATCAAGAGAAGAGGGTAGGGCCTGACAGTGTATTATCAAGAGGGTAGGGCCAGACAGTGTATCATCAAGAGAAGAGGGTAGGGCCAGACAGTGTATCATCAAGAGGGTAGGGCCTGACAGTGTATCATGAATAGAAGAGGGTAGGGCCAGACAGTGTATCAAGAGAAGAGGGTAGGACCAGACAGTGTATCATCAATAGAAGAGGGTGGCACATGACAGTTCATCAAGAGAAGAGGGTAGGACCTGAAGGTTCATCAAGAGAAGAGGGTAGGACCTGACAGTTCATCAAGAGAAGAGGGTAGGACCTGACAGTTCATCAAGAGAAGAGGGTAGGACCTGACAGTGCATCAATAGAAGAGGGTAGGACCTGACAGTGCATCAATAGAAGAGGGTAGGACCTGACAGTGCATCAATAGAAGAGGGTAGGACCTGACAGTGCATCAAGAGAAGAGGGTAGGACCTGACAGTTCATCAAGAGAAGAGGGTAGGGCCAGACAGTGTATCATCAAGAGGGTAGGGCCAGACAGTGTATTATCAAGAGAAGAGGGTAGGGCCTGACAGTGTATTATCAAGAGGGTAGGGCCAGACAGTGTATCATCAAGAGAAGAGGGTAGGGCCAGACAGTGTATCATCAAGAGGGTAGGGCCTGACAGTGTATCATCAAGAGAAGAGGGTAGGGCCAGACAGTGTATCATCAAGAGAAGAGGGTAGGGCCAGACAGTGTATCATCAAGAGGGTAGGGCCAGACAGTGTATTATCAAGAGGGTAGGTCCTGACAGTGTATCGTCAAGAGGGTAGGGCCTGACAGTGTATCATCAAGAGAAGAGGGTAGGGCCAGACAGTGTATCATCAAAAGAAGAGGGTAGGGCCAGACAGTGTATCATCAAAAGAAGAGGGTAGGGCCAGACAGTGTATCATCAAAAGAAGAGGGTAGGGCCAGACAGTGTATCATCAAAAGAAGAGGGTAGGGCCATACAGTGTATCATCAAAAGAAGAGGGTAGGGCCTGACAGTGCATCATCAAGAGGGTAGGGCCTGACAGTGCATCATCAAGAGGGTAGGGCCTGACAGTTCATCAATAGAAGAGGGTAGAACCAGACAGTGTATTGTCAAGAGAAGAGGGTAGGACCTGACAGTTCATCAATAGAAGAGGGTAGGGCCAGACAGTGTATCAAGAGAAGAGGGTAGGACCAGACAGTGTATCATCAATAGAAGAGGGTAGGACCTGACAGTTCATCAAGAGAAGAGGGTAGGACCAGACAGTGCATCAAGAGAAGAGGGTAGGACCTGACAGTGCATCAAGAGAAGAGGGTGGCACATGACAGTTCATCAAGAGAAGAGGGTAGGACTTGACAGTTCATCAAGAGAAGAGGGTAGGACCTGACAGTTCATCAAGAGAAGAGGGTAGGACCTGACAGTTCATCAATAGAAGAGGGTAGGACCTGACAGTGCATCAATAGAAGAGGGTAGGACCTGACAGTTCATCAATAGAAGAGGGTAGGACCTGACAGTTCATCAATAGAAGAGGGTAGGACCTGACAGTTCATCAAGAGAAGAGGGTGGCACATGACAGTGCATCGTCAGATAGTTATTTCCTGTTTTGATGCTCAGATGATCTAACAGTAAAACATTGGTACGGCGTGTGTTGTTGGGACCTCTTTGCGGGGTGCAGGGTTAGAAGCTGGAGCACGGGGCAGGAGGCAGATTCCATGGGCAGTTTGGGGCTAGGCAGACCCTTCTCAGACCTCTCAGGCCACGGCAGGGGAGGTGCTCCAGAAGCACCAACGTCGTCTGCTGTGGTGTTTGTTGAGAACCACGTCCTCTTTCTCCCTCTCCTTCCTCACCCGCTGGTAGTGGTCCTCCTCCTTCAGGTACCACACTGGGGGCCAGCGGTGCTTCTCAAAATATTCCTGGTTCTCTGGGAGGGAAACACAACACCGACAGACCATCAGACAACATGTAGTGTAGCTACCACAGACTGGGCAGTACAGAACACAGGTGGCAAACTCATTCCATAGAAGGTTTTCACTCTTCCCTTGGACTTGATTGATCCATTAAGGTCACTGATTTAGTTAGGCAGTCCAATCACCTTGTTTTCTAAGTCTTCATTAAACACAAATGGAAAGGAAATAACAAAAAGCAGCAGACATTATCAAGAGAAGAGGGTATCTGACAGGAAACACATGAATAGAATTCCAAAACCAAACTGTTCAGTGTCCACCGTTCATTGATTGTGATTGGTTGTGTGCTGATCAGAACCAGCGGACGAATAACTCACCTGCAGATTTGGCCTTGATCTCTTTGCGATAGTTGGCACAGACATTGTTGTAGTGAGTGCAGATGTGATGTAAGCACCAAGCTGCTAACTGGTTAGCATTATGGAACTGGAAGAAAAACAAAACGAAGGGAAATACATTGAAACCTGCAGATCAATCATCCTATATTTAAAACTGCAGATCAATCATCCTATATTTAAACTGCAGATCAATCATCCTATATTTAAACTGTAGAACAATCATCCTATATTTAAACTGTAGATCAATCATCCTATATTTAAACTGTAGAACAATCATCCTATATTTAAACTGTAGATCAATCATCCTATATTTAAACTGTAGAACAATCATCCTATATTTAAACTGTAGAACAATCATCCTATATTTAAACTGTAGAACAATCATCCTATATTTAAACTGTAGATCAATCATCCTATATTTAAACTGTAGAACAATCATCCTATATTTAAACTGTAGAACAATCATCCTATATTTAAACTGTAGAACAATCATCCTATATTTAAACTGTAGAACAATCATCCTATATTTAAACTGTAGAACAATCATCCTATATTTAAACTGTAGATCAATCATCCTATATTTAAACTGTAGAACAATCAGCCTATATTTAAACTGTAGAACAATCAGCCTATATTTAAACTGTAGAACAATCATCCTATATTTAAACTGTAGAACAATCATCCTATATTTAAACTGTAGATCAATCATCCTATATTTAAACTGCAGATCAATCATCCTATATTTAAACTGTAGAACAATCATCCTATATTTAAACTGTAGAACAATCATCCTATATTTAAAACTACAGAACAATCATCCTATATTTAAACTGTAGAACAATCATCCTATATTTAAACTGTAGAACAATCATCCTATATTTAAAACTACAGAACAATCATTCTATATTTAAACTGTAGAACAATCACCCTATATTTAAAACTACAGAACAATCATCCTATATTTAAACTGTAGAACAATCATTCTATATTTAAACTGTAGAACAATCATCCTATATTTAAACTGTAGAACAATCATCCTATATTTAAACTGTAGAACAATCATCCTATATTTAAACTGTAGAACAATCATCCTATATTTAAACTGTAGAACAATCATCCTATATTTAAACTGTAGAACAATCATTCTATATTTAAACTGTAGATCAATCATCCTATATTTAAACTGTAGAACAATCATCCTATATTTAAAACTACAGAACAATCATCCTATATTTAAACTGTAGAACAATCATCCTATATTTAAACTGTAGAACAATCATCCTATATTTAAAACTACAGAACAATCATTCTATATTTAAACTGTAGAACAATCACCCTATATTTAAAACTACAGAACAATCATTCTATATTTAAACTGTAGAACAATCATTCTATATTTAAGCTGTAGAACAATCATCCTATATTTAAACTGTAGAACAATCATCCTATATTTAAACTGTAGAACAATCATCCTATATTTAAACTGTAGAACAATCATCCTATATTTAAACTGTAGAACAATCATCCTATATTTAAACTGTAGAACAATCATTCTATATTTAAACTGTAGAACAATCATCCTATATTTAAACTGTAGAACAATCATCCTATATTTAAACTGTAGAACAATCATCCTATATTTAAACTGTAGAACAATCATCCTATATTTAAACTGTAGATCAATCATCCTATATTTAAACTGTAGAACAATCATCCTATATTTAAACTGTAGAACAATCATTCTATATTTAAACTGTAGAACAATCATCCTATATTTAAACTGTAGAACAATCATCCTATATTTAAACTGTAGAACAATCATCCTATATTTAAACTGTAGAACAATCATCCTATATTTAAACTGTAGAACAATCATCCTATATTTAAACTGTAGAACAATCATCCTATATTTAAACTGTAGAACAATCATTCTATATTTAAACTGTAGAACAATCATCCTATATTTAAACTGTAGAACAATCATTCTATATTTAAACTGTAGAACAATCATTCTATATTTAAACTGTAGAACAATCATCCTATATTTAAACTGTAGAACAATCATTCTATATTTAAACTGTAGAACAATCATCCTATATTTAAACTGTAGAACAATCATTCTATATTTAAACTGTAGATCAATCATCCTATATTTAAACTGTAGAACAATCATTCTATATTTAAACTGTAGAACAATCATTCTATATTTAAACTGTAGATCAATCATCCTATATTTAAACTGTAGAACAATCATCCTATATTTAAACTGTAGAACAATCATCCTATATTTAAACTGTAGAACAATCATTCTATATTTAAACTGTAGAACAATCATCCTATATTTAAACTGTAGAGCAATCATTCTATATTTAAACTGTAGAGCAATCATTCTATATTTAAACTGTAGAACAATCATTCTATATTTAAACTGTAGAACAATCATTCTATATTTAAACTGTAGAACAATCATTCTATATTTAAACTGTAGAACAATCATTCTATATTTAAACTGTAGAACAATCATTCTATATTTAAACTGTAGAACAATCATTCTATATTTAAACTGTAGAACAATCATCCGAGGTGAGTACCTCTCTGTCTATATCCTGTTCTAGTAAACCAACCTGAGTCAGTTCCAGACAGGTGAGTACCTCTCTGTCTATATCCTGTTCTAGTAAACCAACCTGACCCAGTTCCAGACAGGTGAGTACCTCTCTGTCTATATCCTGTTCTAGTAAACCAACCTGAGTCAGTTCCAGACAGGTGAGTACCTCTCTGTCTATATCCTGTTCTAGTAAACCAACCTGAGCCAGTTCCAGACAGGTGAGTACCTCTCGGTCTATATCCTGTTCTAGTAAACCAACCTGAGCCAGTTCCAGACAGGTGAGTACCTCTCGGTCTATATCCTGTTCTAGTAAACCAACCTGAGCCAGTTCCAGACAGGTGAGTACCTCTCTGTCTATATCCTGTTCTAGTAAACCAACCTGAGCCAGTTCCAGACAGGTGAGTACCTCTCTGTCTATATCCTGTTCTAGTAAACCATCCTGACCCAGTTCCAGACAGGTGAGTACCTCTGTCTATATCCTGTTCTAGTAAACCATCCTGACCCAGTTCCAGACAGGTGAGTACCTCTCTGTCTATATCCTGTTCTAGTAAACCAACCTGACCCAGTTCCAGACAGGTGAGTACCTCTCTGTCTATATCCTGTTCTAGTAAACCAACCTGAGTCAGTTCCAGACAGGTGAGTACCTCTCTGTCTATATCCTGTTCTAGTAAACCAACCTGAGTCAGTTCCAGACAGGTGAGTATCTCTGTCTATATCCTGTTCTAGTAAACCAACCTGAGCCAGTTCCAGATAGGTGAGTACCTCTCTGTCTATATCCTGTTCTAGTAAACCAACCTGAGTCAGTTCCAGACAGGTGAGTACTTCTCTGTCTATATCCTGTTCTAGTAAACCAACCTGAGTCAGTTCCAGACAGGTGAGTACCTCTGTCTATATCCTGTTCTAGTAAACCAACCTGAGCCAGTTCCAGACAGGTGAGTACCTCTGTCTATATCCTGTTCCAGTAAACCAACCTGAGCCAGTTCCAGATAGGTGAGTACTTCGCCGTCTATATCCTGTCCATCTTTGGAGGCTTTCACCAGCTCACTCACAGCATAGTGTTCTGTGGAGCAGACAGAGAACCTCTTCAGACAACCTTTATAATAAACTACACAGTTTCAGAACCAGAGTTGAAAGCAATATTCTATAGATAATGCTTCACGGTCACAAGGCACCCAAGAAAAACAATACAGAAAGGGTTAAAAAGGGTTCACTCCAGCAGTATGCAATCCCAGCTACCGCAGCACTGTACTTACAGTTTTAATACTGTAGTAATACTGTAACTACAATGACACAGGTACAAATACACTATGAATCTCAGAATACTCTCCGGGGCCAGAGGACGTCTCCGGGGCCAGAGGACGTCTCCGGGGCCAGAGGACGTCTCCGGGGCCAGAGGACGTCTCCGGGGCCAGAGGACGTCTCCGGGGCCAGAGGACGACTCCGGAGCCAGAGGACGACTCCAGGGCAGAGGACGACTCCGGGGCAGAGGACGACTCCGGGGCAGAGGACGTCTCCAACATGGCATCCTAGTCCCTTTTGACCAGAGCCTGTCTAGGGCACTATAAAGGGAATAGGGTCATTCTGGACACAACCTCCCCCTTGTGCCTTGTCAACAGTAGGGCACTACAGAGGGAATAGGGTACTATTGTGGACACATCCTCCCCCTTGTGCCTTGTTCAACAGCAGGGCACTATAAAGGGAATAGGGTACTATTGTGGACACATCCAGAGCTGTGCTGCACTTTTTTCATTTTTTTCCTCTACCATTGACTCGTGTTGTTGATGTTTCCATTCATTGTTGTTGTTGTTGATGTTTCCATTCTGTTTGGTATGTTGTTGTTGTTGTTGATGTTTCCATTCTGTTTGGTATGTTGTTGATGTTTCCATTCTGTTTGGTATGTTGTTGTTGTTGTTGTTGATGTTTCCATTCTGTTTTTGTTGTTGTTGATGTTTCCATTCTGTTTGGTATGTTGTTGTTGATGTTTCCATTCTGTTTGGTATGTTGTTGTTGATGTTTCCATTCTGTTTGGTATGTTGTTGTTGATGTTTCCATTCTGTTTGGTATGTTGTTGATGTTTCCATTCTGTTTGATGTTTCCATGTTGTTGATGTTTCCATTCTGTTTGGTATGTTGTTGTTGTTGATGTTTCCATTCTGTTTGGTATGTTGTTGTTGTTGTTGATGTTTCCATTCTGTTTGGTATTCTGTTGTTGTTGTTGATGTTTCCATTCTGTTTGGTATGTTGTTGTTGTTTTGATGTTTCCATTCTGTTTGGTATGTTGTTGTTGTTGATGTTTCCATTCTGTTTGGTATGTTGTTGATGTTTCCATTCTGTTTGGTATGTTGTTGTTGTTGTTGATGTTTCCATTCTGTTTGGTATGTTGTTGTTGTTGATGTTTCCATTCTGTTTGGTATGTTGTTGATGTTTCCATTCTGTTTGGTATGTTGTTGATGTTTCCATTCTGTTTGGTATGTTGTTGTTGATGTTTCCATTCGTTTGGTATGTTGTTTGATGTTTATTCCGTTTGTTGTTGTTGATGTTTCCATTCTGTTTGGTATGTTGTTGTTGTTGATGTTTCCATTCCGTTTGGTATGTTGTTGATGTTTGGTATGTTGTTGTTGATGTTTCCATTCTGTTTGGTATGTTGTTGTTGTTGATGTTTCCATTCTGTTTGGTATGTTGTTGTTGATGTTTCCATTCTGTTTGGTATGTTGTTGTTGATGTTTCCATTCTGTTTGGTATGTTGTTGTTGTTGATGTTTCCATTCTGTTTGGTATGTTGTTGATGTTTCCATTCTGTTTGGTATGTTGTTGATGTTTCCATTCTGTTTGGTATGTTGTTGTTGTTGATGTTTCCATTCTGTTTGGTATGTTGTTGTTGATGTTTCCATTCTGTTTGGTCCATTCTGTTTGGTTGTTGTTGTTGATGTTTCCATTCTGTTTGGTATGTTGTTGTTGATGTTTCCATTCTGTTTGGTATGTTGTTGTTGATGTTTCCATTCTGTTTGGTATGTTGTTGTTGATGTTTCCATTCTGTTTGGTATGTTGTTGTTGATGTTTCCATTCTGTTTGGTATGTTGTTGTTGATGTTTCCATTCTGTTTGGTATGTTGTTGTTGATGTTTCCATTCTGTTTGGTATGTTGTTGATGTTTCCATTCTGTTTGGTATGTTGTTGTTGATGTTTCCATTCTGTTTGGTATGTTGTTGTTGATGTTTCCATTCTGTTTGGTATGTTGTTGTTGATGTTTCCATTCTGTTTGGTATGTTGTTGATGTTTCCATTCTGTTTGGTATGTTGTTGTTGTTGATGTTTCCATTCTGTTTGATGTTTCCATTCTGTTTGGTATGTTGTTGTTGATGTTTCCATTCTGTTTGGTATGTTGTTGTTGTTGATTGTTGTTTCCATTCTGTTTGTTTCCATTCTGTTGTTGTTGTTGATGTTTCCATTCTGTTTGGTATGTTGTTGTTGATGTTTCCATTCTGTTTGGTATGTTGTTGTTGATGTTTCCATTCTGTTTGGTATGTTGTTGATGTTTCCATTCTGTTTGGTATGTTGTTGTTGATGTTTCCATTCTGTTTGGTTTATTCTGTTTGTTGTTGTTGATGTTTCCATTCTGTTTGGTATGTTTCCATTCTGTTTGTTGTTGTTGATGTTTCCATTCTGTTTGGTATGTTGTTGTTGATGTTTCCATTCTGTTTGGTATGTTGTTGATGTTTCCATTTGTTTGATGTTTCCATTCTGTTTGGTATGTTGTTGTTGATGTTTCCATTCTGTTTGTTGTTGTTGTTGATGTTTCCATTCTGTTTGGTATGTTGTTGTTGTTGATGTTTCCATTCTGTTTGGTATGTTGTTGTTGATGTTTCCATTCTGTTTGGTATGTTGTTGATGTTTCCATTCCGTTTGGTATTCTGTTTGTTGTTGTTGATGTTTCCATTCTGTTTGGTATGTTGTTGATGTTTCCATTCCGTTTGGTATGTTGTTGTTGATGTTTCCATTCCGTTTGGTATGTTGTTGTTGATGTTTCCATTCTGTTTGGTATGTTGTTGTTGTTGATGTTTCCATTCTGTTTGGTATGTTGTTGTTGTTGTTGATGTTTCCATTCTGTTTGGTATGTTGTTGATGTTTCCATTCTGTTTGGTATGTTGTTGATGTTTCCATTCTGTTTGGTATGTTGTTGTTGATGTTTCCATTCCGTTTGGTATGTTGTTGTTGTTGATGTTTCCATTCTGTTTGGTATGTTGTTGTTGTTGATGTTTCCATTCCGTTTGGTATGTTGTTGATGTTTCCATTCCGTTTGGTATGTTGTTGATGTTTCCATTCTGTTTGGTATGTTGTTGTTGTTGATGTTTCCATTCTGTTTGGTATGTTGTTGTTGATGTTTCCATTCTGTTTGGTATGTTGTTGTTGTTGTTGATGTTTCCATTCTGTTTGGTATGTTGTTGTTGATGTTTCCATTCCGTTTGGTATGTTGTTGATGTTTCCATTCTGTTTGGTATGTTGTTGTTGATGTTTCCATTCTGTTTGGTATGTTGTTGTTGTTGTTTCCATTCTGTTTGGTATGTTGTTGTTGTTGATGTTTCCATTCTGTTTGGTATGTTGTTGATGTTTCCATTCTGTTTGGTATGTTGTTGATGTTTCCATTCCGTTTGGTATGTTGTTGTTGTTTCCATTCTGTTTGGTATGTTGTTGTTGATGTTTCCATTCTGTTTGGTATGTTGTTGTTGTTGTTTCCATTCTGTTTGGTATGTTGTTGTTGTTGTTTCCATTCTGTTTGGTATGTTGTTGTTGTTGATGTTTCCATTCTGTTTGGTATGTTGTTGTTGTTGTTTCCATTCCGTTTGGTATGTTGTTGTTGTTGTTTCCATTCCGTTTGGTATGTTGTTGTTGTTGTTTCCATTCCGTTTGGTATGTTGTTGTTGTTGTTTCCATTCTGTTTGGTATGTTGTTGTTGTTGTTTCCATTCCGTTTGGTATGTTGTTGATGTTTCCATTCTGTTTGGTATGTTGTTGATGTTTCCATTCCGTTTGGTATGTTGTTGTTGTTGTTTCCATTCTGTTTGGTATGTTGTTGTTGTTGTTTCCATTCTGTTTGGTATGTTGTTGATGTTTCCATTCCGTTTGGTATGTTGTTGATGTTTCCATTCCGTTTGGTATGTTGTTGATGTTTCCATTCTGTTTGGTATGTTGTTGTTGTTGATGTTTCCATTCTGTTTGGTATGTTGTTGTTGTTGTTGATGTTTCCATTCCGTTTGGTATGTTGTTGATGTTTCCATTCTGTTTGGTATGTTGTTGTTGTTGATGTTTCCATTCTGTTTGGTATGTTGTTGATGTTTCCATTCTGTTTGGTATGTTGTTGTTGATGTTTCCATTCTGTTTGGTATGTTGTTGTTGTTGATGTTTCCATTCCGTTTGGTATGTTGTTGTTGTTGTTGATGTTTCCATTCCGTTTGGTATGTTGTTGTTGTTGTTTCCATTCCGT
Source organism: Oncorhynchus gorbuscha (assembly GCF_021184085.1). Taxonomy (NCBI): domain Eukaryota; kingdom Metazoa; phylum Chordata; class Actinopteri; order Salmoniformes; family Salmonidae; genus Oncorhynchus; species Oncorhynchus gorbuscha. Next base: position 170,320 of record NW_025745822.1, read on the forward strand.
TTGGTTTGTTGTTGATGTTGTGTCCTGATCGACCCCGCTCCTCAGCCAGTGTCCCCTGATCGACCCCGCTCCTCAGCCAGTGTGCCCTGATCGACCCCGCTCCTCAGCCAGTGTCCCCTGATTGACCCCGCTCCTCAGCCAGTGTCCCCTGATCGACCCCGCTCCTCAGCCAGTGTCCCCTGATCGACCCCGCTCCTCAGCCAGTGTCCCCTGATCGACCCCGCTCCTCAGCCAGTGTGCCCTGATCGACCCCGCTCCTCAGCCAGTGATGCCCTGATCGACCCCGCTCCTCAGCCAGTGTCCCCTGATCGACCCCGCTCCTCAGCCAGTGTGCCCTGATCGACCCCGCTCCTCAGCCAGTGTGCCCTGATCGACCCCGCTCCTCAGCCAGTGTCCCCTGATTGACCCCGCTCCTCAGCCAGTGTCCTGATCGACCCCGCTCCTAAGCCAGTGTGTCCTGATTGACCCCGCTCCTCAGCCAGTGTCCCCTGATCGACCCCGCTCCTCAGCCAGTGTCCTGATCGACCCCGCTCCCCAGCCAGTGTCCTGATCGACCCCGCTCCTCAGCCAGTGTCCTGATCGATCCCGCTCCTCAGCCAGTGTGTCCTGATCGACCCCGCTCCTCAGCCAGTGTCCAGATCGACCCCGCTCCTCAGCCAGTGTCCCCTGATCGATCCCGCTCCTCAGCCAGTGTCCCCTGATCGATCCCGCTCCTCAGCCAGTGTCCTGATCGACCCCGCTCCTCAGCCAGTGTGTCCTGATCGACCCCGCTCCTCAGCCAGTGTGTCCTGATCGACCCCGCTCCTCAGCCAGTGTCCTGATCGACCCCGCTCCTCAGCCAGTGTGTCCTGATCGACCCCGCTCCTCAGCCAGTGTGTCCTGATCGACCCCGCTCCTCAGCCAGTGGATTTCGAACAAACAATCTGTCAACACTATGAATTTATGAATGACCCAGAATGCACTGAGGAGCATTCACACATTGGAGTCAATTTAGGAACACCCCCTTAGAGAGTTGGGACATTGAAGTTCTGCATTGTGATGCACTGCAGCGATGTTATCTCCCCATCGACATTGCATGGGGATATTGAATGCTATGTAACTGAATGTCTAGAACTAGAACAATATTCTACAGTCTAAAAGCCCAAATCTCGAAACAGATGGCTCTGGGCAGAGCAGACTGCTGATGGATCAAGCACCTGTGAGGGCGGTCAGTCTGGGGAGACAGTCTTAACCAGGGTTATGGTTAGTACCTAGCAGAGCAGTCAGTCTGGGGAGACAGTCTTAACCAGGGTTATGGTTAGTACCTAGCAGAGCAGTCAGTCTGGGGAGACAGTCTGTTAGCCAGGGTTAGTACCTGTCAGAGCAGTCAGTCTGGGGAGACAGTCTGTTAGCCAGGGTTAGTACCTGTCAGAGCAGTCAGTCTGGGGAGACAGAGTCTGTTAGCCAGGGTTAGTACCTGTCAGAGCAGTCAGTCTGGGGAGACAGTCTGTTAGCCAGGGTTAGTACCTGTCAGAGCAGTCAGTCTGGGGAGACAGTCTGTTAGCCACGGTTATTACCTGTCAGAGCAGTCAGTCTGGGGAGACAGTCTGTTAGCCAGGGTTAGTACCTGTCAGAGCAGTCAGTCTGGGGAGACAGTCTGTTAGCCAGGGTTAGTACCTGTCAGAGCAGTCAGTCTGGGGAGACAGAGTCTGTTAGCCAGGGCCGTCAGCTCCATAGGGTCCAGCTCTGCCATGGGACAAAGCTGATTGGTGTAGAGATACTCCAGAACAGCCTGCATACACACCCTGCTGGTGCCTGGGAACGAGACCTAAACACACAGATACACACAGACACACACAGGAAAGAACAGAGACAAATCATTTGACAACATCTAAATGTCCTATTTCAATGTCAGTAAAGACCAACATTAGAGACTACAGGGGCTCTGTAAAGACTACAGAGGCCCTGTGAAGACTAGCAGCAGACTACAGAGGCTCTGTAAAGACTAGCAGCAGACTAGAGGCTCTGTAAAAACTAGGACACCGGGTAGTAGCTTTCTACCACACTAAAATAAAGATGTCCCCATGGTTATAAAGAGAGAGGTAGTGTTAGACTGTTAGCCCGCTGGTCTGCCTGTTAGCCTGCTGGTCTGCCTGTTAGCCTGTTGCTCTGCCTGTTGGCCTGTTGGTCTGCCTGTTGGCCTGCTGGTCTGCCTGTTGGCCTGCTGGTCTGCCTGGCCTGCTGGCCTGGCTGGTCTGCCTGTTGGTCTGCTGGTCTGCCTGTTGGTCTGCTGGTCTGCCTGTTGGTCTGCTGGTCTGCCTGTTGGTCTGCCTGTTGGTCTGCCTGTTGGTCTGCCTGTTGGTCTGCCTGTTGGTCTGTTGGTCTGCTGGTCTGCCTGTTGGTCTGCTGGTCTGCCTGTTGGTCTGCCTGTTAGCCTGCTGGTCTGCCTGCCTGAGAGCAGTGAAACATAACAGGACTCTGTGTTCAGAGAGAGGTAATGTTAGCCTGCTGGTCTGCCTGTTAGCCTGCTGGTCTGCCTGTTAGCCTGCTGGTCTGCCTGTCTGCCTGCCTGAGAGCAGTGAAACATAACAGGACTCTGTGTTCAGAGAGAGGTAATGTTAGCCTGCTGGTCTGCCTGTTAGCCTGCTGGTCTGCCTGTTAGCCTGCTGGTCTGCCTGTCTGCCTGCCTGAGAGCAGTGAAACATAACAGGACTCTGTGTTCAGGGAGAGGTAATGTTAGCCTGCTGGTCTGCCTGTTAGCCTGCTGGTCTGCCTGTTAGCCTGCTGGTCTGCCTGTTAGCCTGTTGGTCTGCCTGTTAGCCTGCTGGTCTGCCTGTCTGAGAGCAGTGAAACATTACCTCTCTCTGAACACAGAGTCCTGTTATGTTAGCCTGCTGGTCTGCCTGTTCGCCTGCTGGTCTGCCTGTTCGCCTGTTGGTCTGCCTGTTAGCCTGCTGGTCTGCCTGTTAGCCTGCTGGTCTGCCTGTTAGCCTGCTGGTCTGCCTGTCTGAGAGCAGTGAAACAGAACAGGACTCTGTGTTCAGACAGTGTCCTGGTCCTAACGGCTATTTAAAGATCTCTGAATGACGTCTATTTTTACTCGTTACTCTGATGAACCTGTCATGTCACTGTTCCTACTGCTACCTGGGGTTTAATAAATAAACTGGAGATAACATCCCATATCCCCTATGGATCTGGTCAACATCCCATATCCCCTATGGATCCTGGTCAACTGGAGACAACATCCCATATCCCCTATGGATCTGGTCAACATCCCATATCCCCTATGGATCTGGTCAACATCCCATATCCCCTATGGATCTGGTCAACATCCCATATCCCCTATGGATCTGGTCAACATCCCATATCCCCTATGGATCCTGGTCAACATCCCATATCCCCTATGGATCTGGTCAACATCCCATATCCCCTATGGATCTGGTCAACATCCCATATCCCCTATGGATCTGGTCAACATCCCATATCCCCTATGGATCCTGGTCAACTGGAGACAACATCCCATATCCCCTATGGATCTGGTCAACATCCCATATCCCCTGTGGATCTGGTCAACATCCCATATCCCCTATGGATCCTGGTCAACTGGAGACAACATCCCATATCCCCTATGGATCCTGGTCAACTGGAGACAACATCCCATATCCCCTATGGATCCTGGTCAACTGGAGACAACATCCCATATCCCCTATGGATCTGGTCAACATCCCATATCCCCTATGGATCTGGTCAACATCCCATATCCCCTATGGATCTGGTCAACATCCCATATCCCCTATGGATCTGGTCAACATCCCATATCCCCTATGGATCTGGTCAACATCCCATATCCCCTATGGATCCTGGTCAACTGGAGACAACATCCCATATCCCCTATGGATCTGGTCAACATCCCATATCCCCTATGGATCCTGGTCAACTGGAGACAACATCCCATATCCCCTATGGATCCTGGTCAACTGGAGACAACATCCCATATCCCCTATGGATCCTGGTCAACTGGAGACAACATCCCATATCCCCTATGGATCCTGGTCAACATCCCATATCCCCTATGGATCCTGGTCAACTGGAGTCAACATCCCATATCCCCTATGGATCCTGGTCAACTGGAGACAACATCCCATATCCCCTATGGATCCTGGTCAACATCCCATATCCCCTATGGATCCTGGTCAACTGGAGACAACATCCCATATCCCCTATGGATCCTGGTCAACTGGAGACAACATCCCATATCCCCTATGGATCCTGGTCAACTGGAGACAACATCCCATATCCCCTATGGATCCTGGTCAACATCCCATATCCCCTATGGATCCTGGTCAACTGGAGATAACATCCCATATCCCCTATGGATCCTGGTCAACTGGAGACAACATCCCATATCCCCTATGGATCCTGGTCAACTGGAGACAACATCCCCTATTCCCTATGGATCCTGGTCAACTGGAGACAACATCCCCTATCCCCTATGGATCCTGGTCAACTGGAGACAACATCCCATATCCCCTATGGATCCTGGTCAACTGGAGACAACATCCCATATCCCCTATGGATCCTGGTCAACTGGAGACAACATCCCATATCCCCTATGGATCCTGGTCAACTGGAGACAACATCCCATATCCCCTATGGATCCTGGTCAACATCCCATATCCCCTATGGATCTGGTCAACATCCCATATCCCCTATGGATCTGGTCAACATCCCATATCCCCTATGGATCTGGTCAACATCCCATATCCCCTATGGATCCTGGTCAACTGGAGACAACATCCCATATCCCCTATGGATCCTGGTCAACTGGAGACAACATCCCATATCCCCTATGGATCCTGGTCAACTGGAGACAACATCCCATATCCCCTATGGATCCTGGTCAACTGGAGACAACATCCCATATCCCCTATGGATCCTGGTCAACTGGAGACAACATCCCATATCCCCTATGGATCCTGGTCAACTGGAGACAACATCCCATATCCCCTATGGATCTGGTCAACATCCCATATCCCCTATGGATCCTGGTCAACTGGAGACAACATCCCATATCCCCTATGGATCTGGTCAACATCCCATATCCCCTATGGATCCTGGTCAACTGGAGACAACATCCCATATCCCCTATGGATCCTGGTCAACTGGAGACAACATCCCATATCCCCTATGGATCCTGGTCAACTGGAGACAACATCCCATATCCCCTATGGATCCCGGCCAACATCCCATATCCCCTATGGATCCTGGTCAACTGGAGACAACATCCCATATCCCCTATGGATCCTGGTCAACATCCCATATCCCCTATGGATCCTGGTCAACTGGAGACAACATCCCATATCCCCTATGGATCCTGGTCAACTGGAGACAACATCCCATATCCCCTATGGATCCCGGTCAACATCCCATATCCCCTATGGATCCTGGTCAACTGGAGACAACATCCCATATCCCCTATGGATCCTGGTCAACTGGAGACAACATCCCATATCCCCTATGGATCCTTGTCAACATCCCATATCCCCTATGGATCCTGGTCAACTGGAGACAACATCCCATATCCCCTATGGATCCTGGTCAACATCCCATATCCCCTATGGATCCTGGTCAACATCCCATATCCCCTATGGATCCTGGTCAACATCCCATATCCCCTATGGATCCTGGTCAACTGGAGACAACATCCCATATCCCCTATGGATCCTGGTCAACTGGAGACAACATCCCATATCCCCTATGGATCCCGGTCAACATCCCATATCCCCTATGGATCCTGGTCAACTGGAGACAACATCCCATTTCCCCTATGGATCCTGGTCAACTGGAGACAACATCCATATCCCCTATGGATCCTTGTCAACATCCCATATCCCCTATGGATCCTGGTCAACTGGAGACAACATCCCATATCCCCTATGGATCCTGGTCAACTGGAGACAACAACCCATATCCCCTATGGATCCCGGTCAACATCCCATATCCCCTATGGATCCTGGTCAACATCCCATATCCCCTATGGATCCTGGTCAACATCCCATATCCCCTATGGATCCTGGTCAACATCCCATATCCCCTATGGATCCTGGTCAACATCCCATATCCCCTATGGATCCTGGTCAACATCCCATATCCCCTAAGGATCCTGGTCAACATCCCATATCCCCTATGGATCCTGGTCAACATCCCATATCCCCTATGGCTCCTGGTCAACTGGAGACAACATCCCATATCCCCTATGGATCCTGGTCAACTGGAGACAACATCCCATATCCCCTATGGATCCTGGTCAACTGGAGACAACATCCCCTATTCCCTATGGATCCTGGTCAACTGGAGACATCCCCTATTCCCTATGGATCCTGGTCAACATCCCATATCCCCTATGGATCCTGGTCAACTGGAGACAACATCCCATATCCCCTATGGATCCTGGTCAACATCCCATTCCCATATGGATCCTGGTCAACATCCCATATCCCCTATGGATCCTGGTGATCCCTATGGATCCTGGTCAACTAGAGACAACATCCCATTCCCTATATTCCCTATGGATCCTGGTAATCCCTATGGATCTTGGTCAAGTGTGTGCCTTTCCAAATCATGTCCAATCAATTGAATTCACCACAGGTGGACTCCAATCAAGTTGAAGAAACATCAAGGATGATTAATGGAAACAGGATGCACCTGAGCTCAATTTCAAGTTTCATAGCAAAGGGTCTGAATACTTATGGAAATAAGGTATTTCTATATTTAATTTTGTATAAAAGTGCAATAAAATAAAATATGTATTTTTTCTTTGTCATTATAGGGTATTGTATGTGGAGTGATGACTTCGCCAATGTACTTAATGAAGCCAGTGGCTGATGTGTTAAACTCCTCACTGGTACTTCCTTTTTGCTTGTAATTAAAATACCCTGCTCAAAAGTACTTTACTACATAGGGAATAGGGTGCCATTTGGGACGAAGATAACCCTAACCCAGACTGTGCTGTAGACAAGTTAACTATCCATGAAGGATCCCCCGAACACAGCACCCTAACCCCAACACTAGATATTACTCTGTGTTGTAGACTCACCTCGTTGTTAGCACTCTCCATGAAGGATCCTCCGAACAAAGCACCCTAACCCCAACACTAGATATTACTCTGTGTTGTAGACTCACCTCGTTGTTAGCACTCTCCATGAAGGATCCTCCGAACAAAGCACCCTAACCCCAACACTAGATATTACTCTGTGTTGTCGACTCACCACGTTGTTAGCACTCTCTATGAAGGATCCTCCGAACAAAGCACCCTAACCCCAACACTAGATATTACTCTGTGTTGTAGACTCACCACGTTGTTAGCACTCTCCATGAAGGATCCTCTCCGAACAAAGCACCCTAACCCCAACACTAGATATTACTCTGTGTTGTAGACTCACCTCGTTGTTAGCACTCTCCATGAAGGATCCTCCGAACAAAGCACCCTAACCCCAACACTAGATATTACTCTGTGTTGTAGACTCACCTCGTTGTTAGCACTCTCCATGAAGGATCCTCCGAACAAAGCACCCTAACCCCAAAACTAGATATTACTCTGTGTTGTCGAATCACCTCGTTGTTAGCACTCTCCATGAAGGATCCTCCGAACAAAGCACCCTAACCCCAACACTAGATATTACTCTGTGTTGTAGACTCACCTCGTTGTTAGCACTCTCCATGAAGGATCCTCCGAACAAAGCACCCTAACCCCAACACTAGATATTACTCTGTGTTGTAGACTCACCTCGTTGTTAGCACTCTCCATGAAGGATCCTCCGAACAAAGCACCCTAACCCCAACACTAGATATTACTCTGTGAGTTGATATTAACCCCAACACTCAACCTGAAGGTTGTTAGCACTCTCCATGAAGGATCCTCCGAACACAGCAGCCATCCAATCACAGGAGGAGATGAGCAGAGGTCTGTGAGCATTGATGGTTCCATCCTCCAACCTGAAGGTGACGTCTGAGACAGAGACATTATAACAACAACCTGAAGGTGACGTCTGAGACAGAGACATTATAACAACAACCTGAAGGTGACGTCTGAGACATTATAACAACAACCTGAAGGTGACGTCTGAGACAGAGACATTATAACAACAACCTGAAGGTGACGTCTGAGACAGAGACATTATAACAACAACCTGAAGGTGACGTCTGAGACAGAGACATTATAACAACAACCTGAAGGTGACGTCTGAGACAGAGACATTATAACAACAACCTGAAGGTGACGTCTGAGACAGAGACATTATAACAACAACCTGAAGGTGACGTCTGAGACAGAGACATTATAACAACAACCTGAAGGTGACGTCTGAGACATTATAACAACAACCTGAAGGTGACGTCTGAGACAGAGACATTATAACAACAACCTGAAGGTGACGTCTGAGACAGAGACATTATAACAACAACCTGAAGGTGACGTGAGACAGAGACATTATAACAACAACCTGAAGGTGATCTGAGACAGAGACATTATAACAACAACCTGAAGGTGACGTCTGAGACAGAGAGACATTATAACAACAACCTGAAGGTGACGTCTGAGACAGAGACATTATAACAACAACCTGAAGGTGACGTCTGAGACAGAGAGACATTATAACAACAACCTGAAGGTGACATTATAACAACAACGTGACATCTGAGACAGAGACATTATAACAACAACCTGAAGGTGACGTCTGAGACAGAGAGACATTATAACAACAACCTGAAGGTGACATCTGAGACAGAGACATTATAACAACAACCTGAAGGTGACGTCTGAGACAGAGACATTATAACAACAACCTGAAGGTGACGTCTGAGACAGAGACATTATAACAACAACCTGAAGGTGACGTCTGAGACAGAGAGACATTATAACAACAACCTGAAGGTGACGTCTGAGACAGAGAGACATTATAACAACAACCTGAAGGTGACGTCTGAGACATTATAACAACAACCTGAAGGTGACATCTGAGACAGAGACATTATAACAACAACCTGAAGGTGACGTCTGAGACAGAGACATTATAACAACAACCTGAAGGTGACGTCTGAGACAGAGAGACATTATAACAACAACCTGAAGGTGACGTCTGAGACAGAGAGACATTATAACAACAACCTGAAGGTGACGTCTGAGACAGAGAGACATTATAACAACAACCTGAAGGTGACGTCTGAGACAGAGAGACATTATAACAACAACCTGAAGGTGACGTCTGAGACAGAGAGACATTATAACAACAACCTGAAGGTGACGTCTGAGACAGAGACATTATAACAACAACCTGAAGGTGACGTCTGAGACATTATAACAACAACCTGAAGGTGACGTCTGAGACAGAGACATTATAACAACAACCTGAAGGTGACGTCTGAGACAGAGACATTATAACAACAACCTGAAGGTGACGTCTGAGACAGAGACATTATAACAACAACCTGAAGGTGACGTCTGAGACAGAGACATTATAACAACAACCTGAAGGTGACGTCTGAGACATTATAACAACAACCTGAAGGTGACGTCTGAGACAGAGACATTATAACAACAACCTGAAGGTGACGTGAGACAGAGACATTATAACAACAACCTGAAGGTGACGTCTGAGACAGAGACATTATAACAACAACCTGAAGGTGACGTCTGAGACATTATAACAACAACCACGTCTGAGACAGAGACATTATAACAACAACCTGAAGGTGACGTCTGAGACAGAGACATTATAACAACAACCTGAAGGTGACGTCTGAGACAGACAGAGACATTATAACAACAACCTGAAGGTGACGTCTGAGACAGAGACATTATAACAACAACCTGAAGGTGACGTCTGAGACAGAGACATTATAACAACAACCTGAAGGTGACGTCTGAGACAGAGACATTATAACAACAACCTGAAGGTGACGTCTGAGACAGAGACATTATAACAACAACCTGAAGGTGACGTCTGAGACAGAGACATTATAACAACAACCTGAAGGTGACGTCTGAGACAGAGACATTATAACAACAACCTGAAGGTGACGTCTGAGACAGAGACATTATAACAACAACCTGAAGGTGACGTCTGAGACAGAGACATTATAACAACAACCTGAAGGTGACGTCTGAGACAGAGACATTATAACAACAACCTGAAGGTGACGTCTGAGACAGAGACATTATAACAACAACCTGAAGGTGACGTCTGAGACAGAGACATTATAACAACAACCTGAAGGTGACGTCTGAGACAGAGACATTATAACAACAACCTGAAGGTGACGTCTGAGACAGAGACATTATAACAACAACCTGAAGGTGACGTCTGAGACAGACATTATAACAACAACCTGAAGGTGACGTCTGAGACAGACATTATAACAACAACCTGAAGGTGACATCTGAGACAGACATTATAACAACAACCTGAAGGTGACGTCTGAGACAGAGAGACATTATAACAACAACCTGAAGGTGACGTCTGAGACAGAGAGACATTATAACAACAACCTGAAGGTGACGTCTGAGACAGAGAGACATTATAACAACAACCTGAAGGTGACGTCTGAGACAGAGAGACATTATAACAACAACCTGAAGGTGACGTCTGAGACAGAGAGACATTATAACAACAACCTGAAGGTGACGTCTGAGACAGAGAGACATTATAACAACAACCTGAAGGTGACGACATTATCTGAGACAGAGAGACATTATAACAACAACCTGAAGGTGACGTCTGAGACAGAGAGACATTATAACAACAACCTGAAGGTGACGTCTGAGACAGAGAGACATTATAACAACAACCTGAAGGTGACGTCTGAGACAGAGAGACATTATAACAACAACCTGAAGGTGACGTCTGAGACAGAGAGACATTATAACAACAACCTGAAGGTGACGTCTGAGACAGAGACATTATAACAACAACCTGAAGGTGACGTCTGAGACAGAGACATTATAACAACAACCTGAAGGTGACGTCTGAGACAGAGACATTATAACAACAACCTGAAGGTGACGTCTGAGACAGAGACATTATAACAACAACCTGAAGGTGACGTCTGAGACAGAGACATTATAACAACAACCTGAAGGTGACGTCTGAGACAGAGACATTATAACAACAACCTGAAGGTGACGTCTGAGACAGAGACATTATAACAACAACCTGAAGGTGACGTCTGAGACAGAGACATTATAACAACAACCTGAAGGTGACGTCTGAGACAGAGACATTATAACAACAACCTGAAGGTGACGTCTGAGACAGAGACATTATAACAACAACCTGAAGGTGACGTCTGAGACAGAGACATTATAACAACAACCTGAAGGTGACGTCTGAGACAGAGACATTATAACAACAACCTGAAGGTGACGTCTGAGACAGAGACATTATAACAACAACCTGAAGGTGACGTCTGAGACATTACAACAACAACCTGAAGGTGACGTCTGAGACAGAGACATTATAACAACAACCTGAAGGTGACGTCTGAGACATTACAACAACAACCTGAAGGTGACGTCTGAGACAGAGAAACACATTAAACAGAACACATCACCCCCATCCAAAGTTCCAAACACATGATAACTTCCTAGTCAAAAGCAACAGAAAACACTTTGATCTACGATGCAGCATGGTTTACCTGTGAAGGTGTTCTTGTTGAGACACTCCTTGATGCGGTTGGATTTCCTGACGTGGAAGGCCTTGGTGATTTCCTGGTTCATGAAGCCTTCATGGTTCATGATGTTCTCCACCATCATCCTCAGGTCAAACACCTCCAGGACCTCCGCGATCTGGGCGATCTTCATCAGATCCCGCTCCTCTTCATCCAGCTCCCCAGTGTAGAGGAACCTCAACACGGCACTGAACGGACCCAGCTGGATGGAGTAGTCCATCTTCACCACCGTCATGTGAGCCGGGGAGCCCGTCACAGGGTTGGTCACACTCTCCTTGTGGATGCTGTAGAAGGCCTTGCTCCAGGAGGCCAAGGACAGCTTGGTGCGCCGGTGCTTACCAGAGAAGCTCATCATCTTCAGGGTGCCGTCACTCTTAGAGGCCCGGAGGGAACAGGGAGAGAGGTTGGGGAGCACAGCCACGTCCTCCTCTGTGTCCAGACTAAGGGTCCTGAGGAGAGAGTCCCGGGCATGCCGCTCCGTCACCACCAGGCACTGGGACTCGTCACTGAAGTCCATCTGGAAACAATCACATTTATAACGGGTTTTTTATGTCAAAGTGCTCTACAGAAACCCAACCGGAAACCACAGAGAGCAAGCAATACTGAGGCAGAAGCACAGTGGCTAGGAATAAAAACCTAGAAGGAAGGACACCTAGAGAGGAACTGGAGAGGAACCTAGAGAGGAACCTAGAGAGGAACCTAGAGAGGAACCTAGAGAGGAACCTAGAGAGGAACCGAGAGAGGAACCAGAGAGGAACCAGAGAGGAACCAGAGAGGAACTAGAGAGGAACTAGAGAGGAACCTAGAGAGGAACCTAGGGAGGAACCTAGGGAGGAACCTAGAGAGGAAACTAGAGAGGAAACTAGAGAGGAACCTAGAGAGGAACCTAGAGAGGAACCAGGCAAAGAGACACTACCTGGAACAGGTCATAAAACTTGGAGGAGGAGGTAGAGAGGTAGATCTTGTGGGCGAAGATGTGGATGTGGTCCTGGAGGATGAACATGACGTCAGCACAAAGAGGACTGTCCAATAGGAGGCCAGGACCCTCCCCGTTGTTGATGACACACTCTGGAATCTTGATGAGAGGGGGCGGTGCTTTGGGCGGCAGGAAGGGCGCCTGGAGGAGGGGCTTCTGGACCTTCCGGAGGTGGGACTTCCAGAACTGCAGGTGTCGACGGGAGATGAGCGCGGCTCGAATGGCATTGTCGAAGATATCCTTGATGCCAAACTGGTCGAACACACTGGTCTCATAGTAGGAGATGCCCAGCTCCTTGGCCACCTCCCGGCCACTCTCTGGAGGAAGGATGTCTCCGGGCTTTATCGGCCTGGTGGGGAGGAAATAAGAGCTATTCTCAATACGGAAGAATACAAAGTCATTATTTATTAAATAATGTATGTAAACCAGTTTGCTAAATTTAATAAAATGTCAGTAGTTACTGCACAGAGTTTCAACTAACACTAAAATGTATAGATTTCGTCAACCAAAACCAGCTACATGATGACATTCCTCTTTAAGGAATACCTAGGATAGGATAAGTATTCCCTCTCACCCCCCCTTTAAGATTTAGATGCACTATTGTAAAGTGACTGTTCCACTGGATGTCATAAGGTGAATGCACCAATTTGTAAGTCGCTCTGGATAAGAGCGTCTGCTAAATGACTTAAATGTAAAATGTAAATGTAATGACATAATGCTGATTCTATACCTGGCTAGTGGCCTCCTGGCCCTGTTGACAGTCACATGGTGACATAATGCTGATTCTATACCTGGCTAGTGGCCTCCTGGCCCTGTTGACAGTCACATGGTGACATAATGCTGATTCTATACCTGGCTAGTGGCCTCCTGGCCCTGTTGACAGTCACATGGTGACATAATGCTGATTCTATACCTGGCTAGTGGCCTCCTGGCCCTGTTGACAGTCACATGGTGACATAATGCTGATTCTATACCTGGCTAGTGGCCTCCTGGCCCTGTTGACAGTCACATGATGACATAATGCTGTTTCTATACCTGGCTAGTGGCCTCCTGGCCCTGTTGACAGTCACATGGTGACATAATGCTGATTCTATACCTGGCTAGTGGCCTCCTGGCCCTGTTGACAGCTACATGGTGACATAATGCTGATTCTATACCTGGCTAGTGGCCTCCTGGCCCTGTTGACAGTCACATGGTGACATAATGCTGATTCTATACCTGGCTAGTGGCCTCCTGGCCCTGTTGACAGTCACATGGTGACATAATGCTGATTCTATACCTGGCTAGTGGCCTCCTGGCCCTGTTGACAGTCACATGATGACATAATGCTGATTCTATACCTGGCTAGTGGCCTCCTGGCCCTGTTGACAGTCACATGGTGACATAATGCTGATTCTATACCTGGCTAGTGGCCTCCTGGCCCTGTTGACAGCTACATGGTGACATAATGCTGATTCTATACCTGGCTAGTGGCCTCCTGGCCCTGTTGACAGTCACATGGTGACATAATGCTGTTTCTATACCTGGCTAGTGGCCTCCTGGCCCTGTTGACAGTCACATGGTGACATAATGCTGTTTCTATACCTGGCTAGTGGCCTCCTGGCCCTGTTGACAGTCACATGGTGACATAATGCTGTTTCTATACCTGGCTAGTGGCCTCCTGGCCCTGTTGACAGTCACATGGTGACATAATGCTGATTCTATACCTGGCTAGTGGCCTCCTGGCCCTGTTGACAGCTACATGGTGACATAATGCTGATTCTATACCTGGCTAGTGGCCTCCTGGCCCTGTTGACAGTCACATGGTGACATAATGCTGATTCTATACCTGGCTAGTGGCCTCCTGGCCCTGTTGACAGCTACATGGTGACATAATGCTGATTCTATACCTGGCTAGTGGCCTCCTGGCCCTGTTGACAGCTACATGGTGACATAATGCTGATTCTATACCTGGCTAGTGGCCTCCTGGCCCTGTTGACAGTCACATGGTGACATAATGCTGATTCTATACCTGGCTAGTGGCCTCCTGGCCCTGTTGACAGTCACATGGTGACATAATGCTGATTCTATACCTGGCTAGTGGCCTCCTGGCCCTGTTGACAGTCACATGGTGACATAATGCTGATTCTATACCTGGCTAGTGGCCTCCTGGCCCTGTTGACAGTCACATGATGACATAATGCTGTTTCTATACCTGGCTAGTGGCCTCCTGGCCCTGTTGACAGTCACATGGTGACATAATGCTGATTCTATACCTGGCTAGTGGCCTCCTGGCCCTGTTGACAGTCACATGGTGACATAATGCTGATTCTATACCTGGCTAGTGGCCTCCTGGCCCTGTTGACAGTCACATGATGACATAATGCTGTTTCTATACCTGGCTAGTGGCCTCCTGGCCCTGTTGACAGTCACATGGTGACATAATGCTGTTTCTATACCTGGCTAGTGGCCTCCTGGCCCTGTTGACAGTCACATGGTGACATAATGCTGTTTCTATACCTGGCTAGTGGCCTCCTGGCCCTGTTGACAGTCACATGGTGACATAATGCTGATTCTATACCTGGCTAGTGGCCTCCTGGCCCTGTTGACAGCCACATGGTGACATAATGCTGTTTCTATACCTGGCTAGTGGCCTCCTGGCCCTGTTGACAGTCTCATGGTGACATAATGCTGATTCTATACCTGGCTAGTGGCCTCCTGGCCCTGTTGACAGCTACATGGTGACATAATGCTGATTCTATACCTGGCTAGTGGCCTCCTGGCCCTGTTGACAGCTACATGGTGACATAATGCTGATTCTATACCTGGCTAGTGGCCTCCTGGCCCTGATTCTATACCTGGCTAGTGGCCTCCTTGACAGTCACATGGTGACATAATGCTGTTTCTATACCTGGCTAGTGGCCTCCTGGCCCTGTTGACAGCCACATGGTGACATAATGCTGATTCTATACCTGGCTAGTGGCCTCCTGGCCCTGTTGACAGTCACATGGTGACATAATGCTGATTCTATACCTGGCTAGTGGCCTCCTGGCCCTGTTGACAGTCACATGGTGACATAATGCTGATTCTATACCTGGCTAGTGGCCTCCTGGCCCTGTTGACAGTCACATGATGACATAATGCTGTTTCTATACCTGGCTAGTGGCCTCCTGGCCCTGTTGACAGCTACATGGTGACATAATGCTGATTCTATACCTGGCTAGTGGCCTCCTGGCCCTGTTGACAGTCACATGGTGACATAATGCTGATTCTATACCTGGCTAGTGGCCTCCTGGCCCTGTTGACAGTCATTCATGAGTGGCCTCCTGGCCCTGTTGACATAATGCTGTTTCTATACCTGGCTAGTGGCCTCCTGGCCCTGTTGACAGTCACATGGTGACATAATGCTGTTTCTATACCTGGCTAGTGGCCTCCTGGCCCTGTTGACAGCTACATGGTGACATAATGCTGATTCTATACCTGGCTAGTGGCCTCCTGGCCCTGTTGACAGCTACATGGTGACATAATGCTGTTTCTATACCTGGCTAGTGGCCTCCTGGCCCTGTTGACAGTCACATGGTGACATAATGCTGTTTCTATACCTGGCTAGTGGTGGCCTCCATGGTGGCCCTGTTGACAGTCACATGGTGACATAATGCTGATTCTATACCTGGCTAGTGGCCTCCTGGCCCTGTTGACAGTCACATGATGACATAATGCTGTTTCTATACCTGGCTAGTGGCCTCCTGGCCCTGTTGACAGTCACATGATGACATAATGCTGATTCTATACCTGGCTAGTGGCCTCCTGGCCCTGTTGACAGTGACATAATGCTGATTCTATACCTGGCTATGACAGTCACATGACATAATGCTGTTTCTATACCTGGCTAGTGGCCTCCTGGCCCTGTTGACAGTCACATGGTGACATAATGCATAATGCTGTTCTATACCTGGCTAGTGGCCTGGCCCTGGCCCACATGGTGACATAATGCTGACAGTCACATGGTGACATAATGCTGTTTCTATACCTGGCTAGTGGCCTCCTGGCCCTGGACAGTCCTGACATAATTGACAGTCACATGGTGACATAATGCTGATTCTATACCTGGCTAGTGGCCTCCTGGCCCTGTTGACAGTCACATGGTGACATAATGCTGTTTCTATACCTGGCTAGTGGCCTCCTGGCCCTGTTGACGGCCTCCAGATCAGCGTAACGCAGGTCCAGCTGACAACCCACCAGGATGACAGGCGTCCTGGGACAAAAGTGCTTGATCTCCATATGCCACATGGTCTTGACGTGATGCAGAGAGTTGGGGTTGGCGATGGAGAAACACAGCACAACCACGTCTGACCTGGAGAGAACAGACAGGAGCCAGAAAGACACACAGAAAGCTACTGTTTACAGGCCTCCTGGGCCGTATGCAAATCAAATCAAATGTTATTTGTCACATACACATGGTTAGCAGATGTTAATGCGAGTGTAGCGAAATGCTTGTGCTTCTATTTCCGACAATGCAGTAATAACCAACAAGTAATCTAACTAACAATTCCAAAATTACACATGTAAGGGGATAAAGAATATGTACATAAAGATATATGAATGAGTGATGGTACAGAGCAGCATAGGCTCTACAGTAGATGATATAGAGTACAGTATATACATATGAGTCAATGTAAACAAAGTGGCATAGTTTCAAGTGGCAGCATGCCACTCATGAATAATGTAAACATTATATTTAGCATTGTTTTGGCTGATATATTTTACATAATTTTCAACAGTGGCTGAGTCAGTGGCAGTGTCTTGCCAGCAGACTCAATGTTAGTGTTGGCTGTTTAACAGTCTGAGCCTTGAGATAGAAGCTTTTTCAGTCTCTCGGTCCCAGCTTTGATGCACCTGTACTGACCTCGCCTTCTGGATGATAGCGGGGTGAACAGGCAGTGGCTCGGGTGGTTGTTGTCCTTGATGATCTTTATGGCCTTCCTGTAACATCGGGTGGTGTCGGTGTCCTGGAGGGCAGGTAGTTTGCCCCCGGTGATGCGTTGTGCAGACCTCACTACCCTCTGGAGAGCCTTACGGTTGTGGGCGGAGCAGTTGCCGTACCAGGCGGTGATACAGCCCGCCAGGATGCTCTCGATTGTGCATCTGTAGAAGTTTGTGAGTGCTTTTGGTGACGAGCCGAATTTCTTCAGCCTCCTGAGGTTGCTGTCTGTGTGAGTGGACCAACTCAGTTTGTCTGTGATGTGTATGCCGAGGAACTTAAAACTTACTACCCTCTCCACTACTGTTCCATCGATGTGGATAGGGGGGTGTTCCCTCTGCTGTTTCCTGAAGTCCACAATCATCTCCTTAGTTTTGTTGACGTTGAGTGTGAGGTTATTTTCCTGACACCACACTCCGAGGGCCCTCACCTCCTCCCTGTAGGCAGTCTCGTCGTTGTTGGTAATCAAGCCTACCACTGTTGTGTCGACCGCAAACTTGATGATTGAGTTGGAGGCGTGCGTGGCCACGCAGTCGTGGGTGAACAGGGAGTACAGGAGAGGGCTCAGAACGCACCCTTGTGGGGCCCCAGTGTTGAGGATCAGCGGGGTGGAGATGATGTTGCCTACCCTCACCACCTGGGGGAGGCCCGTCAGGAAGTCCAGTACCCAGTTGCACAGGCAGGGTTGAGACCCAGGGTCTCGAGCTTGATGACGAGCTTGGAGGGTACTATGGTGTTGAATGCCGAGCTGTAGTCGATGAACAGCATTCTCACATAGGTATTCCTCTTGTCCAGATGGGTTAGGGCAGTGTGCAGTGTGGTTGAGATTGCATCGTCTGTGGACCTATTTGGGCGGTAAGCAAATTGGAGTGGGTCTAGGGTGTCAGGTAGGGTGGAGGTGATATGGTCCCTGACTAGTCTCTCAAAGCACTTCATGATGACGGAAGTGAGTGCTACGGGGCAGTAGTCGTTAAGCTCAGTTACCTTAGCTTTCTTGGGAACAGGAACAATGGTGGCCCTCTTGAAGCATGTGGGAACAGCAGACTGGTATAGGGATTGATTGAATATTTCCGTAAACACACCGGCCAGCTGGTCTGCGCATGCTCTGATGGCGCGGCTGGGGATGCCGTCTGGGCCTGCAGCCCTGCGAGGGTTAACACGTTTAAATGTTTTACTCACCTCGACTGCAGTGAAGGAGAGTCAGCATGTTTTCATTGCAGGCCGTGGCAGTGGCACTGTATTGCCTCAAAGCAGGCAAAAAGTTATTTAGTCTGCCTGGGAGCAAGACATCCTGGTCCGTGACTGGGCTGGTTTTATCCTTGTAGTCCGTGATTGACTGTAGACCCTGCCACATGCCTCTTGTGTCTGAGCCATTGAATTGAGATTCCACTTTGTCTCTGTACTGACGCTTAGCTTGTTTGATTGCCTTGCGGAGGGAATAGCTACACTGTTTGTATTCGGTCATGTTACCAGTCACCTTGCCCTGATTAAAAGCAGTGGTTCGCGCTTTCAGTTTCACGCGGATGCTGCCATCAATCCACGGTTTCTGGTTAGGGAATATTTTAATCATTGCTATGGGAACGACATCTTCAACGCACGTTCTAATGAACTCGCACACCGAATCAGCGTATTCGTCAATGTTGTTATCTGACGCAATACGAAACATATCCCAGTCCACGTGATGGAAGCAGTCTTTGAGTGTGGAATCAGCTTGGTCGGACCAGCGTTGGACAGACCTCAGCGTGGGGGCCTCCCGTTTTATTTTCTGTCTGTAGGCAGCGTCACTAACTGAGTTCCCTGAATTCCTATCGGACCTTGTTGTCAGGGCAGATAATATTCTAGTTTTTGGTGACTTTGATATTCACATGGAAAAGTCCACAGACCCACTCCAAAAGGCTTTCGGAGCCATCATCGACTCAGTGGGTTTTGTCCAACATGTCTCAAGACTTACTCACTGCCACAGTCAAACTCTGGATCTAGTTTTGTCCCGTGGAATAAATGTTGTGGATCTTAATGTTTTTCCTCATAATCGTGGACGATCGGACCACCATTTTATTACATATGCAACAAATAATCTGCTCAGATCCCAACCAAGGATCATCAAAAGCCATGCTATAAATTCTCAGACAACCCAAATATTCCTAAATTCCCTTCCAGACTCCCTCCACCTACACAAGGACGTCGGAGTACAATTATCGGTTAACCACCTAACTGAGGAACTAAATTTAACCTAGTCTCTGACAAGACAACAGCTGCAGTACTACACCAAACACAACACCACTCTGACAAGGCAACAGCTACAGTACTACACCAAACACAACACCACTCTGACAAGGCAACAGCTACAGTTCTACACCAAACAGAACACCACTCTGACAAGACAACAGCTACAGTACTACACCAAACACAACACCACTCTGACAAGACAACAGCTACAGTACTACACCAAACACCTGTTATAACAGAGGTTATAATGAATGATTAGAGGGGTGTGGGTTTAAACTGCCTTCAAGGTAAACAGACAGACAGACCTCATGTCTCGCCGACATCAACAGATGTTAGAGGATGATGGTGGCAGCTTGACAACGATCAATCCACCAATCAATGAAAGCTCATCGGAGGCACCAGTTCCATTAAGACAGTCTGAGGCATCATTTAAGAATAACACAGTCGGATACTAAGATCGAGAGAAAACTAATTTACAGGAAGTCTAAAACCAGCTGAATATTTTAGTGTCCAGAGGGTCAGAACCGGGAAACCAGGTCGCTGACATTGGGCCAATAGGCTTAACCCACTCGGTGGGAATTGTAACATGGCTCATTAGACAGGATCACTACACTATGCATGCAGCCATCAGTCCATGCCAAATATATCAGGACTCACGTCTATTAGGTAGTATATACTACCTAACCAAGCAGAGTAGCATACACTACCTAACCAAGCAGAGTAGCATACACTACCTAACCTAGCAGACACTACCATCCATCCATCCTACCCACACCTACCCATCCCATTCTTACCCACACCTACCCATCCATCCATCCTTATCCATCCCATTCTTACCCACACCTACCCATCCATCCCATTCTTACCCATCCCATCCCTCCATCCTTACCCATCCCATCCTTACCCACACCTACCCATCCATCCTTATCCACACCTACCCATCCATCCCATCCTTACCCACACCTACCCATCCATCCCATCCTTATCCATCCCTACCATCCATCCATCCTTATCCATCCCACCCTTACCCATCGTTACCCATTCCATGATTACCCATCGTTACCCATCCCATCCTTACCCATCCCATCCTTACCCATCCATCCTTACCCATCCCATCCTTACCCATCCCATCCTTACCCATCCCATCCTTACCCATCGTTACCCATCGTTACCCATCCCATCCTTACCCATCGTTACCCATCCCATCCTTACCCATCGTTACCCATCCCATCCTTACCCATCGTTACCCATCCCATCCTTACCCATCGTTACCCATCCCATCCTTACCCATCCTTACCCATCCCATCCTTACCCATCCTTACCCATCCCATCCATCGTATCCTTACCCATCCCATCCTTACCCAATCCATCCCTACTCATCCTTAGCCATTCCAGAAAAATACGCCTCAGTCCCAGCCTCAGCCCCAGCATCCCAGCCTCAGCATCCCAGCCTCAGCATCCCAGCCTCAGCATCCCAGCCTCAGCATCCCAGCCTCAGCATCCCAGCCTCAGCATCCCAGCCTCAGCATCCCAGCCTCAGCATCCCAGCCTCAGCATCCCAGCCTCAGCATCCCAGCCTCAGGTGTCAGTCTTACCTTCCGTATGCGAAGCGTCTGTCTTTATGATGATCGCCAAAGGTGTCCCACAGCCTGAGAGACACACTGACCTCATCCACCACATCCCTGGAGCGCTCCAACACCTACAGCGGGTCACACAGAGACACATATTAGAAAACATACAGATTTTTAAACAAGATTCATTTAAAATACTGTACATAGAATGCAGGTGGGTGTGAGTGATGACAGGCTGGGGGGTGAGTGAAGACAGGCGGGGGCTGAGAGTGAAGACAGGCGGGGGCTGAGAGTGCGGGGGTGAAGACAGGCGGGGGCTGAGAGTGATGACAGGCTGGGGGGTGGTGAAGACAGGCGGGGGCTGAGAGTGAAGACAGGCGGGGGCTGAGAGTGAAGACAGGCGGGGGCTGAGAGTGAAGACAGGCGGGGGCTGAGAGTGATGACAGGCGGGGGCTGAGAGTGAAGACAGGCTGGGGGGTGCTGAAGACAGTGAAGACAGGCGGGGGCTGAGAGTGAAGACAGGCTGGGGGGGGGCTGACAGTGAAGACAGGCTGGGGGGCTGAGGGATGACAGGCGGGGGCTGAGAGTGAAGACAGGCGGGGCTGTGAGTGAAGACAGGCGGGGGCTGAGAGTGATGACAGGCGGGGGCTGAGAGTGATGACAGGCTGGGGGTGGGGGCTGGGGGTGAGTGATGACAGGCGGGGGCTGAGAGTGATGACAGGCGGGGGCTGAGTGATGACAGGCGGGGGCTGAGAGTGATGACAGGCGGGGGCTGAGTGATGACAGGCGGGGGGCTGAGTGATGACAGGCGGGGGGTGAGTGATGACAGGCTGGGGAGAGTGATGACAGGCTGGGGGGTGAGGGGGCGGGGGTGAGTGATGACAGGCTGGGGGGTGAGTGAAGACAGGCTGGGGGTGAGTGAAGACAGGCGGGGGGTGAGTGATGACAGGCTGGGGGGTGAGTGATGACAGGCTGGGGGTGAGTGATGACAGGCTGGGGGTGAGTGATGACAGGCGGGGGGGGTGAGTGATGACAGGCGGGGGGTGAGTGATGACAGGCTGGGGGGTGAGTGAAGACAGGCTGGGGGTGAGTGATGACAGGCTGGGGGGTGAGTGAAGACAGGCTGGGGGTGAGTGAAGACAGGCTGGGGGTGAGGGATGACAGGCTGGGGGTGAGGGATGACAGGCTGGGGGTGAGTGAAGACAGGCTGGGGGTGAGTGAAGACAGGCTGGGGGTTGAGTGAAGACAGGCTGGGGGTGAGTGATGACAGGCTGGGGGTGAGTGATGACAGGCTGGGGGGGTGATGACAGGCTGGGGGTGATGACAGGCTGGGGGGGTGAGTGATGACAGGCTGGGGGTGAGTGATGACAGGCTGGGGGTGAGTGATGACAGGCTGGGGGGGTGAGTGATGACAGGCTGGGGGTGAGTGATGACAGGCTGGGGGTGAGTGATGACAGGCTGGGGGTGAGTGATGACAGGCTGGGGGTGAGTGATGACAGGCTGGGGGTGAGTGATGACAGGCTGGGGGGGTGAGTGATGACAGGCTGGGGGGTGAGTGATGACAGGCTGGGGGTGAGTGATGACAGGCTGGGGGTGAGTGATGACAGGCTGGGGGTGAGTGATGACAGGCTGGGGGTGAGTGATGACAGGCTGGGGGGTGAGTGATGACAGGCGGGGGGGGTGAGTGATGACAGGCGGGGGGGTGAGTGAAGACAGGCGGGGGGTGAGTGATGACAGGCGGGGGGGGGTGAGTGATGACAGGCTGGGGGTGAGTGATGACAGGCTGGGGGTGAGTGATGACAGGCTGGGGGTGAGGGATGACAGGCTGGGGGTGAGTGATGACAGGCTGGGGGGTGAGTGAAGACAGGCTGGGGGTGAGTGAAGACAGGCTGGGGGGTGAGTGAAGACAGGCTGGGGGGTGAGTGATGACAGGCGGGGTGAGTGAAGACAGGCTGGGGGTGAGTGATGACAGGCTGGGGGTGAGTGATGACAGGCTGGGGGTGAGTGATGACAGGCTGGGGGGTGAGTGATGACAGGCTGGGGGGTGAGTGATGACAGGCTGGGGGTGAGTGATGACAGGCTGGGGGTGAGTGATGACAGGCTGGGGGTGAGTGATGACAGGCTGGGGGTGAGTGACATGACAGGCTGGGGGTGAGTGATGACAGGCTGGGGGGTGAGTGATGACAGGCTGGGGGTGAGTGATGACAGGCTGGGGGGTGAGTGATGACAGGCTGGGGGTGAGTGATGACAGGCTAGGGGGGTGAGTGATGACAGGCTGGGGGGTGAGTGATGACAGGTAGGGAGGGCTGTTTGGTGACAGGTAGGGAGGGCTGTTTGGTGACAGGTAGGGAGGGCTGTATGATGACAGGTAGGGAGGGCTGTATGATGACAGGTAGGGAGGGCTGTTTGATGACAGGTAGGGAGGGCTGTTTGATGACAGGTAGGGAGGGCTGTTTGATGACAGGTAGGGAGGGCTGTTTGATGACAGGTAGGGAGGGCTGTATGATGACAGGTAGGGAGGGCTGTTTGATGACAGGTAGGGAGGGCTGTATGATGACAGGTAGGGAGGGCTGTATGATGACAGGTAGGGAGGGCTGTATGATGACAGGTAGGGAGGGCTGTTTGATGACAGGTAGGGAGGGCTGTATGATGACAGGTAGGGAGGGCTGTATGATGACAGGTAGGTAGGGCTGTATGATGACAGGTAGGGAGGGCTGTTTGATGACAGGTAGGGAGGGCTGTTTGATGACAGGTAGGGCTGTTTCAGCTGGAGGGTGTTTGGAGACAGGTAGTGACAGACTGTTTGGTCTATAGCCCAGACCGTAGGGACGTGTGTTGATGGGTTAGGGGGTCAGGTTAGGGGTTTGTGACTCTTGACTGTTTGATGGCACTCTGTGACTGGTCTATAGCCCAGAGGGAGGGCTGTTTGGGAAGTGTGTTGGGGTTAGGGGGGTCAGGGTTAGGTTTGTACCTCTTGACACACTCTGTACTGGTCTATAGCCCAGACCGTAGGGACGTGTGTTGGGGTTAGGGGTCAGGGTTAGGTTTGTACCTCTTGACACACTCTGTACTGGTCTATAGCCCAGAACGTAGGGAAGTGTGTTGGGGTTAGGGGTCAGGGTTAGGTATGGTACCTCTTGACAGACTCTGTACTGGTCTATAGCCCAGACCGTCGGGACGTGTGTGGCCAGTAGTTGGTACTGGTTCAGAGTGGTGTTGCAGGCCCGAGCACAGATCAGCCGTGTCTTCCCTACGGCATTGTCCCCCACCACAACACACTTAATGGTCTCAACATTGGGTCTCTCGTAGTCCATACTACTGTTCAGGGCCCTGTGTGACAGGAGAGAAAACAGGCTCAATCACCTTGGATGACGATGCAACGTCAGGTAGTAGATCGTCTAAACAACGCAGATGAACAACGTAACGTAGGTACACGTTTAAATTAAGACTTCATTTTCACGCAGTTCATTCAAAACAACCCTGAAACACGTTCTAATAAGCAGCTATTCACATTCTTATGATTATACTGATGACATGGCAACAGGATAGTATTAACACTGAGGTCCACTAATCTGTCACTCTGCTGCTCTAGAACCACACTGCTGCAGAACACATCCAGAGGTCAGGGAATAAAGGGAGGAGGAGGAAACTGGCTCTAATCCGCAGCCCTGCATCCAAAACAAATCAGTTTAGCTCTTCAACAGAGCTAACAGGTCTCGGGTAAAGAGGGCCAGCTGAAAGGTCTCGGATAAAGAGGGGCCAGCTGACAGGTCTCGGGTAAAGAGGGGCCAGCTGAAAGGTCTCGGGTAAAGAGGGGCCAGCTGACAGGTCTCGGGTAAAGAGGGGCCAGCTGAAAGGTCTCGGGTAAAGAGGGGCCAGCTGAAAGGTCTCGGGTAAAGAGGGACCAGCTGACAGGTCTCGGGTAAAGAGGGACCAGCTGACAGGTCTCGGGTAAAGAGGGACCAGCTGACAGGTCTCGGGTAAAGAGGGACCAGCTGAAAGGTCTCGGGTAAAGAGGGGCCAGCTGACAGGTCTCGGGTAAAGAGGGGCCAGCTGACAGGTCTCGGGTAAAGAGGGACCAGCTGAAAGGTCTCGGGTAAAGAGGGGCCAGCTGACAGGTCTCAGGTAAAGAGGGGCCAGCTGAAGGTAGGAGTTAGTCCTACTGTATGGCATTCAGAACAGTTGACCTCAGTAGCTAAGAGGAGGAAACGGGCCTAGTCAACACCAGTGATGCTACTCTGACAGAGGAGGAAACGGGCCTAGTCAACACCAGTGATGCTACTCTGACAGAGGAGGAAACGGGCCTAGTCAACACCAGTGATGCTACTCTGACAGAGGAGGAAACGGGCCTAGTCAACACCAGTGATGCTACTCTGACAGAGGAGGAAACGGGCCTAGTCAACACCAGTGATGCTACTCTGACAGAGGAGGAAACGGGCCTAGTCAACACCAGTGATGCTACTCTGACAGAGGAGGAAACGGGCCTAGTCAGCACCAGTGATGCTACTCTGACAGAGGAGGAAACGGGCCTAGTTAACACCAGTGATGCTACTCTGACAGAGGAGGAAACGGGCCTAGTCAACACCAGTGATGCTACTCTGAAGAGGAGGAAACGGGCCTAGTCAGCACCAGTGATGCTACTCTGACAGAGGAGGAAACGGGCCTAGTCAGCACCAGTGATGCTACTCTGACAGAGGAGGAAACGGGCCTAGTTAACACCAGTGATGCTACTCTGACAGAGGAGGAAACGGGCCTAGTCAACACCAGTGATGCTACTCTGACAGAGGAGGAAACGGGCCTAGTCAGCACCAGTGATGCTACTCTGACAGAGGAGGAAACGGGCCTAGTCAGCACCAGTGATGCTACTCTGACAGAGGAGGAAACGGGCCTAGTCAGCACCAGTGATGCTACTCTGACAGAGGAGGAAACGGGTGTCAACACCAGTGATGCTACTCTGACAGAGGAGGAATGTCAGCACCAGTGATGCTTTGACAGAGGAGGAAGACACCAGTGATGCTATTGACCCCTAGTCAAAATGATGCTACTCTGACAGAGGAGGAAACGGGTGTAATAACATGTCAGCACCAGTGATTTGAGGAGACACGGGCCTAGTCAACACCAGTGATGCTACCTGACAAATGGGCCTGAGTGTAAGTGAACATGACAGAGAGATTTGATGACAGGAGATATTCCCCAAAATGGGCCTGAGTGTAATAACATGTCAGAGGTTTGAAGACAGGAGGATAACGGGCCCAAAACCAGTGATGCCTGAGTGTAATAACATGTCAGAGGTTTGAAGACACGAGATATTCCCCAAAATGGGCCTGAGTGTAATAACATGTCAGAGATTTGATGACAGGAGATATTCCCCAAAATGGGCCTGAGTGTAATAACATGTCAGAGATTTGATGACAGGAGATATTCCCCAAAATGGGCCTGAGTGTAATAACATGTCAGAACTTAAGAATTTCACTGTACCCTGCAATTACATTTGTGACCCTGTGCATGTGACTAATAAACTAATCTAATTAGCTACATACATTTTTTAAAATAATTAAACATGACTTGTTTATAATTTCAGAAGATAGTTGATGGGAGTCTGTTGCTTGGCATAATCACTCCGATGTCATTTAGGTGCAAAGTCTTTAAACGTTTCCAAACCTCCACAATGTGTTTCACAACCAGACTGCTGTAGTTTACTCGAAATTGACACTAACTTGGGACTCAAATAATGAAATGAATCAAATAATGTAACAAGGATGATGTCCTTGCATGATATAATTTGTATCCACATTAAAATGAGTTGAAGTGCCTCTCGACTCAACTACCGTGTAAGTGCCAAGCACAGCTCTGTAATGACATAACAGAGAGGACGACACCTAGTCTTCGTTCCAGTTGGCCAAGATGTCATAACAGAAGCACCTACCGTTCTCTAGGGCTGAGTGAGTGTGATCTGGTCAACCAAAACTACAGGCAGGAGTTCAGAGTGCGATTCAATAATTGCAGGTAGCTCGATGGCTCCTGTACAAATAAGAATCGCTCGCCGCTAGCTAGGCAAATACTGCAAGATCATTTCGTAACTGGTATCACGCCCCAGCATGTTGAACGTTAATCCTTTTCTCCCAATGGAACATGAACCACTACTATGTATCCGGCTTGATTGTTCGGGCTGCCTTCAGAAGTACTCCGTCCGTCCCCATCCGAAAGCGCTTCGGGGGGAAAAATCATCTGCAGCCACAACAGCACGGAACAAAACGACGTGATGCGGCTTCCATGGTGACGTCAAGCCCCGTCAGTTCTATTTATAGCGCGAGGCGAGCTACGGTTTCATTCAGAAAACCAGGTGGTTCAGCCCGCGACGGGAGAGGTTATACGCGGACGCCGGGTGCCTAAATTGATGACGTTTGGAGCGCAGTTGAGTCGAGTGGAGACAAACGGATTCGGTTCAGTCAGTCATCCTGATTCTCAGTTAGAGGATTTATGTTTTTGTCTAGAAATGTCAGTGATCATTTGAAACGTGTCTGTCGAAGTTGGGACGTGGGAGTGTTCAGAATCATTCCGTTCTACCGGAGTAATAGTGTTATTTATTTATTTAGACACAAATGTCTCTTTAGACCGAAATTAATGCCATAGTTGTACATTTTCGGCGAAAACCACTACAATGAATGTGCTTTAGCTTTCACCCTGGCCTGATATTGGCTACACTATATCTATCTACTTCCACCTCCAGCAGGAGCGATGACAGTGATGTGGCCCATGGTGTATCACATCCGGCCGTGATTGAGTCCCATGCACAATTGGCCCAGCGTCGTCCAGGTTTCACATCCGGCCGTGATTAGGTTTGGAGTCCCATTAGAGCGGCGCACAATTGGCGTCCAGGTTTGGCCGTCGTCCAGGTTTGGTCAGGTTTGGGGTAGGCCGTCATTGTAAATAATCATTTGTTCTTATCAGACTTTCCTTGTTAAATAAAATAAAAATGTTGTGATGTCTGCTTGCAGCGCAAACTCTCCCCATTGAGCAGTGTAGACTGTATCACGGTGACATCCCGGCAGTTACTACCACTATTACAAGTTATTTATCGTGTAGGCTGCTATCCTACTCGGAATAAAATCAAGTGGGATGGAACAAATTGAAGATGGTGACCAATACTACAAGTAATTTCTCCCTCGGCCATCGAAATAAACCACTTTCTTTTACAAGTTTGAACTAGTGCCATGCTGCGTCTGTTGCTAAACTTTATCGGAAGGGCTTATCAGGACGACTGACTGAACCGAATTCATTTGTCTCCACACACCCTTCACTTTTAAACTGCGCAACATACATCATCCATGTGGGCACCAGGCTTGTCTGTATAGCCTGTCCCGCTGGAGACAGAGAGAGACCGGGCAGGGAGGGACGCTGCTGAGCTGAGCGTTTCGACCGATGCCATCTGTGAATATAGGAGACATGTTTATCATTTGAGAGAAATATGTTATACAGAATATCAACATTTGATAAAGTTATAACTGAAGTGGTATTGACAACAAGGTAAATATCTTGTGCACTAATGATATACTGTACCGGGCAAGCGGTAGTATCTGGACCACTATGTTTCAACTGACACTGAAGTCCAGGCACTAAAAAGGACAGCTGCAAAAGGCGTCATTAATATTAAAATGAGTTATGTAAGCCTTCCATTGGAATAATGCAGAGATTGGAAACGGAACATAATCATGTGATAGACTAGACAGAGCGGTTGGAAGGGCTGAAGGTTGAGACAAGGACCAATCAGAATCATTCATGCTTTCCGCATCCTGTTGTTTGCATCCATTCAAATTGTGTCTAAACTAACAGGTTAAAGCAGTGGTCCGTGAGATATGAGCCGCTGCAATTTAAATGAATGGGACGCAATGAGCTTTTTCCTTCTATATAAGATGACAACACATCAGAACAACACAGCATTCTGGAGATATGTCAGACATCAGAACAACACAGCATTCTGGAGATATGTCAGACATCAGAACAACACAGCATTCTGGAGATATGTCAGACACATCAGAACAACACAGCATTCTGTAGATATGTCAGACACATCAGAACAACACAGCATTCTGTAGATATGTCAGACACATCAGAACAACACAGCATTCTGTAGATATGTCACACATCAGAACAACACAGCATTCTGTATATATGTCAGACACATCAGAACAACACAGCATTGGGAGATATGTCAAACACATCAGAACAACACAGCAGCTGGGACTGGGAGACACTGAACAGCCTCTCTCTATAGCTGGGACTGGGAGCACTGAACAACCTCTCTGCTATAGCTGGGACTGGGACTGGGAGCACTGAACAGCCTCTCTACTATAGACTGGGACTGGGAGGACTGAACAGCCTCTCTACTATAGCTGGGGCTGGGAGCACTGAACAGCCTCTCTACTATAGCTGGGACTGGGAGCACTGAACAGCCTCTCTACTATAGATGGGACTGGGAGCACTGAACAGCCTCTCTACTATAGCTGGGACTGGGAGCACTGAACAGCCTCTCTACTATAGCTGGGACTGGGAGCACTGAACAGCCTCTCTACTATAGCTGGGACTGGGAGCATTGAACAGCCTCTCTACTATAGCTGGGACTAGGAGCACTGAACAGCCTCTCTACTATAGCTGGGACTGGGAGCACTGAACAGCCTCTCTACTATAGCTGGGACTGGGAGCACTGAACAGCCTCTACTATAGCTGGGACTGGGAGCACTGAACAGCCTCTCTGCTATAGCTGGGACTGGGAGCACTGAACAGCCTCTCTACTATAGATGGGACTGGGAGCACTGAACAGCCTCTCTACTATAGCTGGGACTGGGAGCACTGAACAGCCTCTCTACTATAGCTGGGACTGGGACTGGGAGCACTGAACAGCCTCTCTACTATAGATGGGACTGGGAGCACTGAACAGCCTCTCTACTATAGATGGGACTGGGAGCACTGAACAGCCTCTCTACTATAGATGGGACTGGGAGCACTGAACAGCCTCTCTACTATAGCTGGGACTGGGAGCACTGAACAGCCTCTCTACTATAGCTGGGACTGGGAGCACTGAACAGCCTCTCTGCTATAGCTGGGACTGGGAGCACTGAACAGCCTCTCTACTATAGATGGGACTGGGAGCACTGAACAGCCTCTCTGCTATAGCTACGACTGGGAGCACTGAACAGCCTCTCTACTATAGATGGGACTAGGAGGACTGAACAGCCTCTCTACTATAGCTGGGACTGGGACTGGGAGCACAGAACAGCCTCTCTACTATAGCTGGGACTGGGAGCACTGAACAGCCTCTCTACTATAGCTGGGACTGGGAGCACAGAACAGCCTCTCTACTATAGCTGGGACTGGGACTGGGAGCACTGAACAGCCTCTCTCTATAGCTGGGACTGGGAGCACTGAACAGCCTCTCTACTATAGCTGGGACCTGGACATCAGGAGCACTGAACAGCCTCTCTACTATAGCTGGGACTGGGAGCACTGAACAGCCTCTCTACTATAGCTGGGACTGGGAGCACTGAACAGCCTCTCTACTATAGCTGGGACTGGGAGCACTGAACAGCCTCTCTACTATAGCTGGGACTGGGACTGGGAGCACTGAACAGCCTCTCTACTATAGCTGGGACTGGGAGCACTGAACAGCCTCTCTACTATAGCTGGGACTGGGAGCACTGAACAGCCTCTCTACTATAGCTGGGACTGGGAGCACTGAACAGCCTCTCTACTATAGCTGGGACTAGGACTGGGAGCACTGAACAGCCTCTCTACTATAGATGGGACTGGGAGCACTGAACAGCCTCTCTACTATAGATGGGACTGGGAGCACTGAACAGCCTCTCTACTATAGCTGGGACTGGGAGCACTGAACAGCCTCTACTATAGCTGGGACTGGGAGCACTGAACAGCCTCTCTACTATAGCTGGGACTGGGAGCACTGAACAGCCTCTCTACTATAGCTGGGACTGGGAGCACTGAACAGCCTCTCTACTATAGCTGGGACTGGGAGCACTGAACAGCCTCTCTACTATAGCTGGGACTGGGAGCACTGAACAGCCTCTCTACTATAGCTGGGACTGGGAGCACTGAACAGCCTATCTACTATAGCTGGGACTGGGAGCACTGAACAGCCTCTCTGCTATAGATGGGACTGGGACTGGGAGCACTGAACAGCCTCTCTACTATAGATGGGACTGGGACTGGGAGCACTGAACAGCCTCTCTACTATAGCTGGGACTGGGAGCACTGAACAGCCTCTCTACTATAGCTGGGACTGGGAGCACAGAACAGCCTCTCTACTATAGCTGGGACTGGGAGCACAGAACAGCCTCTCTACTATAGCTGGGACTGGGAGCACTGAACAGCCTCTCTACTATAGCTGGGACTGGGAGCACTGAACAGCCTCTCTACTATAGCTGGGACCTGGACCGGGAGCACTGAACAGCCTCTCTACTATAGCTGGGACTGGGAGCACTGAACAGCCTCTCTACTATAGCTGGGACTGGGAGCACTGAACAGCCTCTCTACTATAGCTGGGACTGGGAGCACTGAACAGCCTCTCTACTATAGCTGGGACTGGGACTGGGAGCACTGAACAGCCTCTCTACTATAGCTGGGACTGGGAGCACTGAACAGCCTCTCTACTATAGCTGGGACTGGGAGCACTGAACAGCCTCTCTACTATAGCTGGGACTGGGAGCACTGAACAGCCTCTCTACTATAGCTGGGACTGGGAGCACTGAACAGCCTCTCTACTATAGATGGGACTGGGAGCACTGAACAGCCTCTCTACTATAGCTGGGACTGGGAGCACTGAACAGCCTCTCTACTATAGCTGGGACTGGGAGCACTGAACAGCCTCTCTACTATAGCTGGGACTGGGACTGGGAGGACTGGGAACTGAACAGCCTCTCTACTATAGCTGGGACTGGGAGCACTGAACAGCCTCTCTACTATAGCTGGGACTGGGAGCACTGAACAGCCTCTCTACTATAGCTGGGACTGGGACTGGGAGCACTGAACAGCCTCTCTACTATAGCTGGGACTGGGAGCACTGAACAGCCTCTCTACTATAGACTGGGACTGAACAGGAGCTACGACTGGGAGCACTGAACAGCCTCTCTACTATAGCTGGGACTGGGAGCACTGAACAGCCTCTCTACTATAGCTGGGACTGGGACTGGGAGCACTGAACAGCCTCTCTACTATAGCTGGGACTGGGACTGGGAGCACTGAACAGCCTCTCTACTATAGCTGGGACTGGGAGCACTGAACAGCCTCTCTACTATAGCTGGGACCTGGACCGGGAGCACTGAACAGCCTCTCTACTATAGCTGGGACTGGGACTGGGAGCACTGAACAGCCTCTCTACTATAGCTGGGACTGGGAGCACTGAACAGCCTCTCTACTATAGCTGGGACTGGGAGCACTGAACAGCCTCTCTACTATAGCTGGGACTGGGACTGGGAGCACTGAACAGCCTCTCTACTATATCTGGGACTGGGACTGGGAGCACTGAACAGCCTCTCTACTATAGCTGGGACTGGGAGCACTGAACAGCCTCTCTACTATAGCTGGGACTGGGAGCACTGAACAGCCTCTCTACTATAGCTGGGACTGGGAGCACTGAACAGCCTCTACTATAGCTGGGACTGGGACTGGGAGCACTGAACAGCCTCTCTACTATAGATGGGACTGGGAGCACTGAACAGCCTCTCTACTATAGCTGGGACTGGGAGCACTGAACAGCCTCTCTACTATAGCTGGGACTGGGAGCACTGAACAGCCTCTCTACTATAGCTGGGACTGAGAGCACTGAACAGCCTCTCTACTATAGCTGGGACTGGGAGCACTGAACAACCTCTCTACTATAGATGGGACTGGGAGCACAGAACAGCCTCTCTGCTATAGCTGGGACTGGGAGCACTGAACAGCCTCTCTACTATAGCTGGGACTGGGACTGGGAGCACTGAACAGCCTCTCTACTATAGCTGGGACTGGGAGCACTGAACAGCCTCTCTACTATAGCTGGGACTGGGAGCACTGAACAGCCTCTCTACTATAGCTGGGACTGGGAGCACTGAACAGCCTCTCTACTATAGCTGGGACTGGGAGCACTGAACAGCCTATCTACTATAGCTGGGACTGGGAGCACTGAACAGCCTCTCTACTATAGCTGGGACTGGGAGCACTGAACAGCCTCTCTACTATAGCTGGGACTGGGACTGGGAGCACTGAACAGCCTCTCTGCTATAGATGGGACTGGGACTGGGAGCACTGAACAGCCTCTCTACTATAGATGGGACTGGGACTGGGAGCACTGAACAGCCTCTCTACTATAGCTGGGACTGGGAAGCTGGGACTGAACAGCCTCTCTACTATAGCTGGGACTGGGAGCACAGAACAGCCTCTCTACTATAGCTGGGACTGGGAGCACTGAACAGCCTCTCTACTATAGCTGGGACTGGGAGCACTGAACAGCCTCTCTACTATAGCTGGGACCTGGACCGGGAGCACTGAACAGCCTCTCTACTATAGCTGGGACTGGGAGCACTGAACAGCCTCTCTACTATAGCTGGGACTGGGAGCACTGAACAGCCTCTCTACTATAGCTGGGACTGGGAGCACTGAACAGCCTCTCTACTATAGCTGGGACTGGGACTGGGAGCACTGAACAGCCTCTCTACTATAGCTGGGACTGGGAGCACTGAACAGCCTCTCTACTATAGCTGGGACTGGGAGCACTGAACAGCCTCTCTACTATAGCTGGGACTGGGAGCACTGAACAGCCTCTCTACTATAGCTGGGACTAGGACTGGGAGCACTGAACAGCCTCTCTACTATAGATGGGACTGGGAGCACTGAACAGCCTCTCTACTATAGATGGGACTGGGAGCACTGAACAGCCTCTCTACTATAGCTGGGACTGGGAGCACTGAACAGCCTCTCTACTATAGCTGGGACTGGGATCACTGAACAGCCTCTACTATAGCTGGGACTGGGAGCACTGAACAGCCTCTCTACTATAGCTGGGACTGGGACTGGGAGCACTGAACAGCCTCTCTGCTATAGATGGGACTGGGACTGGGAGCACTGAACAGCCTCTCTACTATAGATGGGACTGGGACTGGGAGCACTGAACAGCCTCTCTACTATAGCTGGGACTGGGAGCACTGAACAGCCTCTCTACTATAACTGGGACTGGGAGCACAGAACAGCCTCTCTACTATAGCTGGGACTGGGAGCACTGAACAGCCTCTCTACTATAGCTGGGACTGGGAGCACTGAACAGCCTCTCTACTATAGATGGGACTGGGAGCACTGAACAGCCTCTCTACTATAGCTGGGACTGGGAGCACTGAACAGCCTCTCTACTATAGATGGGACTGGGAGCACTGAACAGCCTCTCTACTATAGCTGGGACTGGGAGCACTGAACAGCCTCTCTACTATAGCTGGGACTGGGACTGTGAGCACTGAACAGCCTCTCTACTATAGCTGGGACTGGGACTGGGAGCACTGAACAGCCTCTCTACTATAGCTGGGACTGGGAGCACTGAACAGCCTCTCTACTATAGATGGGACTGGGAGCACTGAACAGCCTCTCTACTATAGCTGGGACTGGGACTGGGACTGGGTGCACTGAACAGCCTCTCTACTATAGCTGGGACTGGTAGCACTGAACAGCCTCTCTACTATAGCTGGGACTGGGAGCACTGAACAGCCTCTCTGCTATAGCTACGACTGGGAGCACTGAACAGCCTCTCTACTATAGCTGGGACTGGGAGCACAGAACAGCCTCTCTACTATAGCTGGGACTGGGACTGGGAGCACTGAACAGCCTCTCTACTATAGCTGGGACTGGGACTGGGAGCACTGAACAGCCTCTCTACTATAGCTGGGACTGGGAGCACTGAACAGCCTCTCTACTATAGCTGGGACCTGGACTGGGAGCACTGAACAGCCTCTCTACTATAGCTGGGACTGGGACTGGGAGCACTGAACAGCCTCTCTACTATAGCTGGGACTGGGAGCACTGAACAGCCTCTCTACTATAGCTGGGACTGGGAGCACTGAACAGCCTCTCTACTATAGCTGGGACTGGGACTGGGAGCACTGAACAGCCTCTCTACTATAGCTGGGACTGGGACTGGGAGCACTGAACAGCCTCTCTACTATAGCTGGGACTGGGAGCACTGAACAGCCTCTCTACTATAGCTGGGACTGGGAGCACTGAACAGCCTCTCTACTATAGCTGGGACTGGGAGCACTGAACAGCCTCTCTACTATAGCTGGGACTGGGAGCACTGAACAGCCTCTCTACTATAGCTGGGACTGGGACTGGGAGCACTGAACAGCCTCTACTATAGCTGGGACTGGGACTGGGAGCACTGAACAGCCTCTCTACTATAGCTGGGACTGGGAGCACTGAACAGCCTCTCTACTATAGCTGGGACTGGGAGCACTGAACAGCCTCTCTACTATAGCTGGGACTGGGAGCACTGAACAGCCTCTCTACTATAGCTGGGACTGGGACTGGGAGCACTGAACAGCCTCTCTACTATAGATGGGACTGGGAGCACTGAACAGCCTCTCTACTATAGCTGGGACTGGGAGCACTGAACAGCCTCTCTACTATAGCTGGGACTGGGACTGGGAGCACTGAACAGCCTCTCTACTATAGATGGGACTGGGAGCACTGAACAGCCTCTCTACTATAGCTGGGACTGGGAGCACTGAACAGCCTCTCTACTATAGCTGGGACTGGGAGCACTGAACAGCCTCTCTACTATAGATGGGACTGGGAGCACTGAACAGCCTCTCTACTATAGCTGGGACTGGGACTGTGAGCACTGAACAGCCTCTCTACTATAGCTGGGACTGGGACTGGGAGCACTGAACAGCCTCTCTACTATAGCTGGGACTGGGAGCACTGAACAGCCTCTCTACTATAGCTGGGACTGGGAGCACTGAACAGCCTCTCTACTATAGCTGGGACTGGGACTGGGTGCACTGAACAGCCTCTCTACTATAGCTGGGACTGGAGCACTGAACAGCCTCTCTACTATAGCTGGGACTGGGAGCACTGAACAGCCTCTCTGCTATAGCTGGGACTGGGAGCACTGAACAGCCTCTCTACTATAGCTGGGACTGGGAGCACTGAACAGCCTCTCTACTATAGCTGGGACTGGGACTGGGAGCACTGAACAGCCTCTCTACTATAGCTGGGACTGGGAGCACTGAACAGCCTCTCTACTATAGCTGGGACTGGGAGCACTGAACAGCCTCTCTACTATAGCTGGGACTGGGAGCACTGAACAGCCTCTCTACTATAGCTGGGACTGGGAGCACTGAACAGCCTCTCTACTATAGCTGGGACTGGGAGCACTGAACAGCCTCTCTACTATAGCTGGGACTGGGAGCACTGAACAGCCTCTCTACTATAGCTGGGACTGGGAGCACTGAACAGCCTCTCTACTATAGCTGGGACTGGGAGCACTGAACAGCCTCTCTACTATAGCTGGGACTGGGAGCACTGAACAGCCTCTCTACTATAGCTGGGACTGGGAGCACTGAACAGCCTCTCTACTATAGCTGGGACTGGGACTGGGAGCACTGAACAGCCTCTCTACTATAGATGGGACTGGGAGCACTGAACAGCCTCTCTACTATAGCTGGGACTGGGAGCACTGAACAGCCTCTCTACTATAGCTGGGACTGGGACTGGGAGCACTGAACAGCCTCTCTACTATAGATGGGACTGGGAGCACTGAACAGCCTCTCTACTATAGCTGGGACTGGGAGCACTGAACAGCCTCTCTACTATAGCTGGGACTGGGAGCACTGAACAGCCTCTCTACTATAGCTGGGACTGGGAGCACTGAACAGCCTCTCTACTATAGCTGGGACTGGGAGCACTGAACAGCCTCTCTACTATAGACTGGGACTGGGACTATAGCTGGGAGCACTGAACAGCCTCTCTGCTATAGCTGGGACTGGGACTGGGAGCACTGAACAGCCTCTCTACTATAGCTGGGACTGGGAGCACTGAACAGCCTCTCTACTATAGCTGGGACTGGGAGCACTGAACAGCCTCTCTACTATAGCTGGGACTGGGAGCACTGAACAGCCTCTCTACTATAGCTGGGACTGGGAGCACTGAACAGCCTCTCTACTATGGCTGGGACTGGGAGCACTGAACAGCCTCTCTACTATAGCTGGGACTGGGAGCACTGAACAGCCTCTCTACTATAGCTGGGACTGGGAGCACTGAACAGCCTCTCTACTATAGCTGGGACTGGGAGCACTGAACAGCCTCTCTACTATAGATGGGACTGGGAGCACTGAACAGCCTCTCTACTATAGCTGGGACTGGGAGCACTGAACAGCCTCTCTACTATAGATGGGACTGGGAGCACTGAACAGCCTCTCTACTATAGCTGGGACTGGGAGCACTGAACAGCCTCTCTACTATAGCTGGGACTGGGAGCACTGAACAGCCTCTCTACTATAGCTGGGACTGGGACTGGGAGCACTGAACAGCCTCTCTACTATAGCTGGGACTGGGAGCACTGAACAGCCTCTCTACTATAGATGGGACTGGGAGCACTGAACAGCCTCTCTACTATAGCTGGGACTGGGACTGGGTGCACTGAACAGCCTCTCTACTATAGCTGGGATTGGTAGCACTGAACAGCCTCTCTACTATAGCTGGGACTGGGAGCACTGAACAGCCTCTCTGCTATAGCTACGACTGGGAGCACTGAACAGCCTCTCTACTATAGCTGGGACTGGGAGCACAGAACAGCCTCTCTACTATAGCTGGGACTGGGACTGGGAGCACTGAACAGCCTCTCTACTATAGCTGGGACTGGGACTGGGAGCACTGAACAGCCTCTCTACTATAGCTGGGACTGGGAGCACTGAACAGCCTCTCTACTATAGCTGGGACTGGGACTGGGAGCACTGAACAGCCTCTCTACTATAGCTGGGACTGGGACTGGGAGCACTGAACAGCCTCTCTACTATAGATGGGACTGGGAGCACTGAACAGCCTCTCTACTATAGCTGGGACTGGGACTGGGAGCACTGAACAGCCTCTCTACTATAGCTGGGACTGGGAGCACTGAACAGCCTCTCTACTATAGCTGGGACTGGGAGCACTGAACAGCCTCTCTACTATAGCTGGGACTGGGACTGGGAGCACTGAACAGCCTCTCTACTATAGCTGGGACTGGGACTGGAAGCACTGAACAGCCTCTCTACTATAGCTGGGACTGGGAGCACTGAACAGCCTCTCTACTATAGCTGGGACTGGGAGCACTGAACAGCCTCTCTACTATAGCTGGGACTGGGAGCACTGAACAGCCTCTCTACTATAGCTGGGACTGGGACTGGGAGCACTGAACAGCCTCTCTACTATAGATGGGACTGGGAGCACTGAACAGCCTCTCTACTATAGCTGGGACTGGGAGCACTGAACAGCCTCTCTACTATAGCTGGGACTGGGAGCACTGAACAGCCTCTCTACTATAGCTGGGACTGGGAGCACTGAACAGCCTCTCTACTATAGCTGGGACTGGGAGCACTGAACAGCGTCTCTACTATAGCTGGGACTGGGAGCACTGAACAGCCTCTCTACTATAGCTGGGACTGGGACTGGGAGCACTGAACAGCCTCTCTACTATAGCTGGGACTGGGAGCACTGAACAGCCTCTCTACTATAGATGGGACTGGGAGCACTGAACAGCCTCTCTACTATAGCTGGGCCTGGGAGCACTGAACAGCCTCTCTACTATAGCTGGGCCTGGGAGCACTGAACAGCCTCTCTACTATAGCTGGGCCTGGGAGCACTGAACAGCCTCTCTACTATAGCTGGGCCTGGGAGCACTGAACAGCCTCTCTACTATAGCTGGGCCTGGGAGCACTGAACAGCCTCTCTACTATAGCTGGGACTGGGAGCACTGAACAGCCTCTCTACTATAGCTGGGACTGAGAGCACTGAACAGCCTCTCTACTATAGCTGGGACTGAGAGCACTGAACAGCCTCTCTACTATAGCTGGGACTGGGAGCACTGAACAACCTTGTATGATGTAACAGTCTACTGTATGATTTAACAGTCTACTGTACTGTATGATGTAGCAGTCTACTGTACTGTATGATGTAACAGTCTACTGTATGATGTAACAGTCTACTGTATGATGTATCAGTCTACTGTATGATGTAACAGTCTACTGTATGATGTAACAGTCTACTGTACTGTATGATGTAACAGTCTACTGTATGATGTAGCAGTCTATAGTACTGTATCAAATCAAATCAAATCAAATTTATTTATATAGCCCTTCGTACATCAGCTGATATCTCAAAGTGCTGTACAGAAACCCAGCCTAAAACCCCAAACAGCAAACAATGCAGGTGTAAAAGCACGGTGGCTAGGAAAAACTCCCTAGAAAGGCCAAAACCTAGGAAGAAACCTAGAGAGGAACCGGGCTATGTGGGGTGGCCAGTCCTCTTCTGGCTGTGCCGGTAGAGATTATAACAGAACATGACCAAGATGTTCAAATGTTCATAAATGACCAGCATGGTCAAATAATAATAAGGCAGAACAGTTGAAACTGGAGCAGCAGCACAGTCAGGTGGACTGGGGACAGCAAGGAGCCATCATGTCAGGTAGTCTGGGGCACGGTCCTAGGGCTCAGGTCCTCGAGAGAGAGAAAGGAGAATTAGAGAGAGCATATGTGGGGTGGCCAGTCCTCTTCTGGCTGTGCCGGGTGGAGATTATAACAGAACGTGGCCAAGATGTTCAAATGTTCATAAATGACCAGCATGGTTGAATAATAGTAAGGCAGAACAGTTGAAACTGGAGCAGGAGCATGGCCAGGTGGACTGGGGACAGCAAGGAGTCCTCATGTCAGGTAGTCCTGGGACATGGTCCTAGGGCCCAGGCCAGTTGAAACTGGAGCAGCAGCATGGCCAGGTGGACTGGGGACAGCAAGGAGTCATCATGTCAGGTAGTCCTGGGGCATGGTTCTAGGGCTCAGGTCCTCCGAGAGAGAAAGAAAGAGAGAAGGAGAGAATTAGAGAAGCACACTTAGATTTACACAGGACACCGAATAGGACAGGAGAAGTACTCCAGATAAACAAACTGACCCTAGCCCCCGACACAAACTACTGCAGCATAAATACTGGAGGCTGAGACAGGAGGGGGTCAGGAGACACTGTATGATGTAACAGTCTACTGTATGATGTAGCAGTCTACTGTACTGTATGATGTATCAGTCTACTGTATGATGTATCAGTCTACTGTATGATGTATCA
Organism: Oncorhynchus gorbuscha; assembly: GCF_021184085.1. NCBI lineage: Eukaryota > Metazoa > Chordata > Actinopteri > Salmoniformes > Salmonidae > Oncorhynchus > Oncorhynchus gorbuscha. The sequence continues at coordinate 211,097 of NW_025745822.1, forward strand.
GTCTACTGTATGATGTATGATGTAGCAGTCTACTGTATGATGTAGCAGTCTACTGTATGATGTATCAGTCTACTGTATGATGTAGCAGTCTACTGTATGATGTAGCAGTCTACAGTACTGTATGATGTATCAGTCTACTGTATGATGTATCAGTCTACTGTATGATGTATCAGTCTACTGTATGATGTATCAGTCTACTGTATGATGTAACAGTCTACTGTATGATGTAACAGTCTACTGTACTGTATGATGTAGCAGTCTACTGTACTGTATGATGTAACAGTCTACTGTACTGTATGATGTAACAGTCTACTGTATGATGTAGCAGTCTACTGTATGATGTAGCAGTCTACTGTATGATGTAACAGTCTACTGTATGATGTAGCAGTCTACAGTACTGTATGATATAACAGTCTACTGTATGATGTAACAGTCTACTGTATGATGTAGCAGTCTACTGTACTGTATGATGTAGCAGTCTACTGTACTGTATGATGTAACAGTCTACTGTACTGTATGATGTAACAGTCTACTGTACTGTATGATGTAACAGTCTACTGTATGATGTAGCAGTCTACTGTACTGTATGATGTAACAGTCTACTGTACGATGTAACAGTCTACTGTATGATGTAGCAGTCTACTGTACTGTATGATGTATCAGTCTACTGTACTGTATGATGTAGCAGTCTACAGTACTGTATGATGTATCAGTCTACTGTACTGTATGATGTATCAGTCTACTGTACTGTATGATGTAGCAGTCTACTGTACTGTATGATGTAGCAGTCTACTGTACTGTATGATGTAGCAGTCTACTGTATGATGTAGCAGTCTACTGTATGATGTAGCAGTCTACTGTACTGTATGATGTAGCAGTCTACTGTATGATGTAACAGTCTACTGTACTGTATGATGTAGCAGTCTACTGTACTGTATGATGTTGCAGTCTACTGTACTGTATGATGTATCAGTCTACTGTATGATGTAGCAGTCTACTGTACTGTATGATGTAGCAGTCTACTGTATGATGTAGCAGTCTACTGTACTGTATGATGTTGCAGTCTACTGTACTGTATGATGTATCAGTCTACTGTATGATGTATCAGTCTACTGTATGATGTATCAGTCTACTGTATGATGTAACAGTCTACTGTACTGTATGATGTATCAGTCTACTGTACTGTATGATGTTGCAGTCTACTGTACTGTATGATGTATCAGTCTACTGTATGATGTATCAGTCTACTGTATGATGTATCAGTCTACTGTATGATGTATCAGTCTACTGTATGATGTAACAGTCTACTGTACTGTATGATGTATCAGTCTACTGTACTGTATGATGTTGCAGTCTACTGTACTGTATGATGTATCAGTCTACTGTATGATGTATCAGTCTACTGTATGATGTATCAGTCTACTGTATGATGTAACAGTCTACTGTATGATGTAGCAGTCTACTGTATGATGTATCAGTCTACTGTATGATGTAGCAGTCTACTGTATGATGTAACAGTCTACTGTATGATGTAACAGTCTACTGTACTGTATGATGTAACAGTCTACTGTATGATGTAACAGTCTACTGTACTGTATGATGTAACAGTCTACTGTATGATGTAACAGTCTACTGTACTGTATGATGTAACAGTCTACTGTATGATGTAACAGTCTACTGTATGATGTAACAGTCTACTGTACTGTATGATGTTGCAGTCTACTGTATGATGTAGCAGTCTACTGTATGATGTAGCAGTCTACTGTATGATGTAACAGTCTACTGTATGATGTAACAGTCTACTGTACTGTATGATGTAACAGTCTACTGTATGACGTAACAGTCTACTGTACTGTATGATGTAGCAGTCTACTGTATGATGTATCAGTCTACTGTACTGTATGATGTAACAGTCTACTGTACTGTATGATGTTGCAGTCTACTGTACTGTATGATGTTGCAGTCTACTGTATGATGTATCAGTCTACTGTATGATGTATCAGTCTACTGTATGATGTATCAGTCTACTGTACTGTATGATGTTGCAGTCTACTGTATGATGTAGCAGTCTACTGTATGATGTATCAGTCTACTGTATGATGTAGCAGTATACTGTATGATGTAGCAGTCTACTGTACTGTATGATATAACAGTCTACTGTATGATGTAGCAGTCTACTGTATGATGTATCAGTCTACTGTATGATGTATCAGTCTACTGTATGATGTAGCAGTCTACTGTATGATGTAGCAGTCTACAGTACTGTATGATATAACAGTCTACTGTATGATGTATCAGTCTACTGTATGATGTAGCAGTCTACAGTACTGTATGATATAACAGTCTACTGTATGATGTATCAGTCTACTGTATGATGTATCAGTCTACTGTATGATGTAGCAGTCTACTGTACTGTATGATATAACAGTCTACTGTATGATGTAGCAGTCTACTGTATGATGTAACAGTCTACTGTATGTATCAGTCTACTGTACTGATGTATCAGTCTACTGTACTGTATGATGTTGCAGTCTACTGTACTGTATGATGTATCAGTCTACTGTATGATGTATCAGTCTACTGTATGATGTATCAGTCTACTGTATGATGTATCAGTCTACTGTATGATGTAGCAGTCTACTGTACTGTATGATATAACAGTCTACTGTATGATGTAGCAGTCTACTGTATGATGTAACAGTCTACTGTACTGTATGATGTATCAGTCTACTGTACTGTATGATGTTGCAGTCTACTGTACTGTATGATGTATCAGTCTACTGTATGATGTATCAGTCTACTGTATGATGTATCAGTCTACTGTATGATGTAACAGTCTACTGTATGATGTAGCAGTCTACTGTATGATGTATCAGTCTACTGTATGATGTATCAGTCTACTGTATGATGTAGCAGTCTACTGTATGATGTAACAGTCTACTGTATGATGTAACAGTCTACTGTACTGTATGATGTAACAGTCTACTGTATGATGTAACAGTCTACTGTACTGTATGATGTAACAGTCTACTGTATGATGTAACAGTCTACTGTACTGTATGATGTAACAGTCTACTGTATGATGTAACAGTCTACTGTATGATGTAACAGTCTACTGTATGATGTAACAGTCTACTGTATGATGTAACAGTCTACTGTACTGTATGATGTTGCAGTCTACTGTATGATGTAGCAGTCTACTGTATGATGTAGCAGTCTACTGTATGATGTAACAGTCTACTGTATGATGTAACAGTCTACTGTACTGTATGATGTAACAGTCTACTGTATGATGTAACAGTCTACTGTACTGTATGATGTAGCAGTCTACTGTATGATGTATCAGTCTACTGTACTGTATGATGTAACAGTCTACTGTACTGTATGATGTTGCAGTCTACTGTATGATGTTGCAGTCTACTGTATGATGTATCAGTCTACTGTATGATGTATCAGTCTACTGTACTGTATGATGTTGCAGTCTACTGTATGATGTAGCAGTCTACTGTATGATGTATCAGTCTACTGTATGATGTAGCAGTATACTGTATGATGTAGTAGTCTACTGTACTGTATGATATAACAGTCTACTGTATGATGTAGCAGTCTACTGTATGATGTATCAGTCTACTGTATGATGTATCAGTCTACTGTATGATGTAGCAGTCTACTGTATGATGTAGCAGTCTACAGTACTGTATGATATAACAGTCTACTGTATGATGTATCAGTCTACTGTATGATGTAGCAGTCTACAGTACTGTATGATATAACAGTCTACTGTATGATGTATCAGTCTACTGTATGATGTATCAGTCTACTGTATGATGTAGCAGTCTACTGTACTGTATGATATAACAGTCTACTGTATGATGTAGCAGTCTACTGTATGATGTAACAGTCTACTGTACTGTATGATGTAGCAGTCTACTGTACTGTATGATATAACAGTCTACTGTATGATGTAGCAGTCTACTGTATGATGTATCAGTCTACTGTATGATGTAACAGACTACTGTATGATGTAGCAGTCTACTGTATGATGTATCAGTCTACTGTATGATGTAACAGTCTACTGTATGATGTAACAGTCTACTGTATGATGTAACAGTCTACTGTACTGTATGATGTAACAGTCTACTGTATGATGTAACAGTCTACTGTATGATGTAGCAGTCTACTGTATGATGTATCAGTCTACTGTATGATGTATCAGTCTACTGTACTGTATGATGTGTCAGTCTACTTTACTGTATGATGTAGCAGTCTACTGTACTGTATGATGTTGCAGTCTACTGTATGATGTGTCAGTCTACTTTACTGTATGATGTAGCAGTCTACTGTACTGTATGATGTAGCAGACTGGAGGACAGATGATGTTATTAGTATTGTTGTTTAGTGACCCATACCTCCTCCTGGAGGACAGATGATGTCATTACTATTGTTGTTTAGTGACTCATACCTCCTCCTGGAGGACAGATGATGTTATTAGTATTGTTGTTTAGTGACCCATACCTCCTCCTGGAGGACAGATGATGTCATTACTATTGTTGTTTAGTGACCCATACCTCCTCCTGGAGGACAGATGATGTCATTACTATTGTTGTTTAGTGACCCAATACCTCCTCCTGGAGGACAAATGATGTCATTACTATTGTTGTTTAGTGACCCATACTTCCTCCTGGAGGACAAATGATGTCATTACTATTGTTGTTTAGTGACCCATACCTCCTCCTGGAGGACAGATGATGTCATTACTATTGTTGTTTAGTGACCCAATACCTCCTCCTGGAGGACAGATGATGTCATTACTATTGTTGTTTAGTGACCATACCTCCTCCTGGAGGACAGATGATGTCATTACTATTGTTGTTTAGTGACCATACCTCCTCCTGGAGGACAGATGATGTCATTACTATTGTTGTTTAGTGACCCAATACCTCCTCCTGGAGGACAGATGATGTCATTACTATTGTTGTTTAGTGACCATACCTCCTCCTGGAGGACAGATGATGTCATTACTATTGTTGTTTAGTGACCATACCTCCTCCTGGAGGACAGATGATGTCATTACTATTGTTGTTTAGTGACCCAATACCTCCTCCTGGAGGACAGATGATGTCATTACTATTGTTGTTTAGTGACCATACCTCCTCCTGGAGGACAGATGATGTCATTACTATTGTTGTTTAGTGACCATACCTCCTCCTGGAGGACAGATGATGTCATTACTATTGTTGTTTAGTGACCCAATACCTCCTCCTGGAGGACAGATGATGTCATTACTATTGTTGTTTAGTGACCCAATACCTCCTCCTGGAGGACAAATGATGTCATTACTATTGTTGTTTAGTGACCCAATACCTCCTCCTGGAGGACAAATGATGTCATTACTATTGTTGTTTAGTGACCCAATACCTCCTCCTGGAGGACAGATGATGTCATTACTATTGTTGTTTAGTGACCATACCTCCTCCTGGAGGACAAATGATGTCATTACTATTGTTGTTTATAATAATAATAATAATATATGCCATTTAGCAGACGCTTTTATCCAAAGCGACTTACAGTCATGTGTGCATACATTCTACGTATGGGTGGTCCCGGGGATCGAACCCACTAACCTGGCGTTACAAGCGCCATGCTCTACCAACTGAGCTACAGAAGGACCCAGACCCATACCTCCTCCTGGAGGACAGATGATGTCATTACTATTGTTGTTTAGTGACCCAATACCTCCTCCTGGAGGACAAATGATGTCATTACTATTGTTGTTTAGTGACCCAATACCTCCTCCTGGAGGACAGATGATATCATTACTTTTCCTTTAACAGTATAATGATTCTGTCCTACATCTACACTGAGTGGACAAAACATTAGGAACCTTAGATTCCCAATATGGAATTGCTCCCCGTTTTGCCCTCAGAACAGCCTCAAGTCATCGTCGGGGCATGGACTCTAGAAGTTGATAAAAGTGTTCCACAGGGATGCTGGCCCATGTTGACTCCAATGCTTCCCAAAGTTGTATCAAGTTGGCTGGATATCTTTTGGGTGGTTGACCATTCTTGATCCACAGCATTGCTGCTCTTGACTCAAACTGGTGCGTCTGGCACTTCTACCACATCGCGTTCAAAGACACTTACATCTGTTGTCTTGCCCATTCACACTCTGTGTATCCGTGTCTCAATTGTCTCAAGGCTTAAACATCCTTATTTAACCGTCTCCTCCCTAATATAATAATAATAATATATGCCATTTAGCAGACGCTTTATCCAAAGCGACTTACAGTCATGTGTGCATACATTTAATGGGTGGTCCCGGGGAATCGAACCCACTACCCTGGCGTTACAAGCGCCATGCTCTACCAACTGAGCTACAGAAGGACCCTGATTGAAGTGGATTTAACATGTGACATCAATAAGGGATCATAGCCTTCACCTGGATTCACCTGGTCAGTCTGTCATGGAAAGAGCAGGTGTTCCTAATGTTTTGGAGACTCAGTGTACACGAGAGATCAAAATGGAATTTTATTTTCGTTTGATATATGACCATCTTGATTTCCCAACAGACATTCTGATAAGCAGATTTGTCATGGAATTCACCTATGCTTTATTTACAGAAGAAAGGCTACATTAATGTCAGATTGCAGGTAACTACAAGAGTTACAGAGACATTATAGCTCCCATAACAGACCACAGAGTTACAGAGACATTATAGCTCCCATAACAGACCAGAGTTACAGAGACATTATAGCTCCCATACCAGACCAGAGTTACAGAGACATTATAGCTCCCATAACAGACCAGAGTTACAGAGACATTATAGCTCCCATACCAGACCAGAGTTACAGAGACATTATAGCTCCCATAACAGACCACAGAGTTACAGAGACATTATAGCTCCCATAACAGACCACAGAGTTACAGAGACATTATAGCTCCCATAACAGACCAGAGTTACAGAGACATTATAGCTCCCATACCAGACCAGAGTTACAGAGACATTATAGCTCCCATAACAGACCAGAGTTACAGAGACATTATAGCTCCCATACCAGACCAGAGTTACAGAGACATTATAGCTCCCATAACAGACCAGAGAGTTACAGAGACATTATAGCTCCCATAACAGACCAGAGAGTTACAGAGACATTATAGCTCCCATAACAGACCAGAGAGTTACAGAGACATTATAGCTCCCATAACAGACCACAGAGTTACAGAGACATTATAGCTCCCATAACAGACCAGAGAGTTACAGAGACATTATAGCTCCCATAACAGACCAGAGAGTTACAGACACATTATAGCTCCCATAACAGACCAGAGAGTTACAGAGACATTATAGCTCCCATAACAGACCAGAGAGTTACAGAGACATTATAGCTCCCATAACAGACCAGAGAGTTACAGAGACATTATAGCTCCCATAACAGACCAGAGTTACAGAGACATTATAGCTCCCATAACAGACCAGAGAGTTACAGAGACATTATAGCTCCCATAACAGACCAGAGAGTTACAGAGACATTATAGCTCCCATAACAGACCAGAGAGTTACAGAGACATTATAGCTCCCATAACAGACCAGAGAGTTACAGAGACATTATAGCTCCCATAACAGACCAGAGAGTTACAGAGACATTATAGCTCCCATAACAGACCACAGAGTTACAGAGACATTATAGCTCCCATAACAGACCAGAGTTACAGAGACATTATAGCTCCCATAACAGACCAGAGTTACAGAGACATTATAGCTCCCATAACAGACCAGAGTTACAGAGACATTCAAATCAAATCAAATCAAATTTATTTATATAGCCCCATAATCAGCTGATATCTCAAAGTGCTGTACAGAAACCCAGCCTAAAACCCCAAACAGCAAACAATGCAGGTGTAAAAGACGGTGGCTAGGAAAAACTCCCTAGAAAGGCCAAAACCAGAAGAAACAGAGAACCGGGCTATGTGGGGTAGTCCTCTTCTGGCTGTGCCGGGTAGAGATTATAACAGAACATGACCAAGATGTCTCCCATAACAGCTCCCATAACAGACCACAGAGTTACAGAGACATTATAGCTCCCATAACAGACCAGAGTTACAGAGACATTATAGCTCCCATAACAGACCAGAGTTACAGAGACATTATAGCTCCCATAACAGACCAGAGTTACAGAGACATTATAGCTCCCATAACAGACCACAGAGTTACAGAGACATTATAGCTCCCATAACAGACCAGAGTTACAGAGACATTATAGCTCCCATAACAGACCACAGAGTTACAGAGACATTATAGCTCCCATAACAGACCAGAGAGTTACAGAGACATTATAGCTCCCATAACAGACCAGAGTTACAGAGACATTATAGCTCCCATAACAGACCACAGAGTTACAGAGACATTATAGCTCCCATAACAGACCACAGAGTTACAGAGACATTATAGCTCCCATAACAGACCAGAGTTACAGAGACATTATAGCTCCCATAACAGACCAGAGTTACAGAGACATTATAGCTCCCATAACAGACCAGAGTTACAGAGACATTATAGCTCCCATAACAGACCACAGAGTTACAGAGACATTATAGCTCCCATAACAGACCAGAGTTACAGAGACATTATAGCTCCCATAACAGACCAGAGTTACAGAGACATTATAGCTCCCATAACAGACCACAGAGTTACAGAGACATTATAGCTCCCATAACAGACCACAGAGTTACAGAGACATTATAGCTCCCATAACAGACCAGAGTTACAGAGACATTATAGCTCCCATAACAGACCACAGAGTTACAGAGACATTATAGCTCCCATAACAGACCAGAGAGTTACAGAGACATTATAGCTCCCATAACAGACCAGAGAGTTACAGAGACATTATAGCTCCCATAACAGACCAGAGAGTTACAGAGACATTATAGCTCCCATAACAGACCACAGAGTTACAGAGACATTATAGCTCCCATAACAGACCAGAGTTACAGAGACATTATAGCTCCCATAACAGACCAGAGTTACAGAGACATTATAGCTCCCATAACAGACCAGAGTTACAGAGACATTATAGCTCCCATAACAGACCACAGAGTTACAGAGACATTATAGCTCCCATAACAGACCAGAGTTACAGAGACATTATAGCTCCCATAACAGACCAGAGTTACAGAGACATTATAGCTCCCATAACAGACCAGAGTTACAGAGACATTATAGCTCCCATAACAGACCACAGAGTTACAGAGACATTATAGCTCCCATAACAGACCAGAGTTACAGAGACATTATAGCTCCCATAACAGACCACAGAGTTACAGAGACATTATAGCTCCCATAACAGACCAGAGTTACAGAGACATTATAGCTCCCATACCAGACCAGAGTTACAGAGACATTATAGCTCCCATAACAGACCAGAGTTACAGAGACATTATAGCTCCCATAACAGACCAGAGAGTTACAGAGACATTATAGCTCCCATAACAGACCAGAGAGTTACAGAGATATTATAGCTCCCATAACAGACCAGAGTTACAGAGACATTATAGCTCCCATAACAGACCAGAGTTACAGAGACATTATAGCTCCCATAACAGACCACAGAGTTACAGAGACATTATAGCTCCCATAACAGACCAGAGAGTTACAGAGACATTATAGCTCCCATAATAGACCAGAGTTACAGAGACACTATAGCTCCCATAACAGACCAGAGAGTTACAGAGACATTATAGCTCCCATAACAGACCAGAGAGTTACAGAGACATTATAGCTCCCATAACAGACCACAGAGTTACATAGACATTATAGCTCCCATAACAGACCAGAGAGTTAGAGAGACATTATAGCTCCCATAACAGACCACAGAGTTACAGAGACATTATAGCTCCCATAACAGACCACAGAGTTACATAGACATTATAGCTCCCATAACAGACCAGAGAGTTACAGAGACATTATAGCTCCCATAACAGACCACAGAGTTACATAGACATTATAGCTCCCATAATAGACCAGAGTTACAGAGACATTATAGCTCCCATAACAGACCACAGATTTACAGAGACATTATAGCTCCCATAACAGACCAGAGTTACAGAGACATTATAGCTCCCATAATAGACCAGAGTTACAGAGACATTATAGCTCCCATAACAGACCAGAGAGTTACAGAGACATTATAGCTCCCATAACAGACCACAGAGTTACAGAGACATTATAGCTCCCATAACAGACCAGAGTTACAGAGACATTATAGCTCCCATAACAGACCACAGAGTTACAGAGACATTATAGCTCCCATAACAGACCACAGAGTTACATAGACATTATAGCTCCCATAATAGACCAGAGTTACAGAGACATTATAGCTCCCATAACAGACCAGAGAGTTACAGAGACATTATAGCTCCCATAACAGACCACAGAGTTACAGAGACATTATAGCTCCCATAACAGACCACAGAGTTACAGACACATTATAGCTCCCATAACTGAGGACAGAGTTAGAGACATTATAGCTCCCATAACAGACCACAGAGTTACAGAGACATTATAGCTCCCATAACAGACCAGAGTTACAGAGACATTATAGCTCCCATAACAGACCAGAGTTACAGAGACATTATAGCTCCCATAACAGACCACAGAGTTACAGAGACATTATAGCTCCCATAACAGACCACAGAGTTACATAGACATTATAGCTCCCATAATAGACCAGAGTTACAGAGACATTATAGCTCCCATAACAGACCAGAGAGTTACAGAGACATTATAGCTCCCATAACAGACCACAGAGTTACAGAGACATTATAGCTCCCATAACAGACCAGAGTTACAGAGACATTATAGCTCCCATAACAGACCAGAGTTACAGAGACATTATAGCTCCCATAACAGACCAGAGTTACAGAGACATTATAGCTCCCATAACAGACCAGAGAGTTACAGAGACATTATAGCTCCCATAACAGACCAGAGAGTTACAGAGACATTATAGCTCCCATAACAGACCAGAGAGTTACAGAGACATTATAGCTCCCATAACAGACCACAGAGTTACAGACACATTATAGCTCCCATAACTGAGGACAGAGTTAGAGACATTATAGCTCCCATAACAGACCACAGAGTTACAGAGACATTATAGCTCCCATAACTGAGGACAGAGTTAGAGACATTATAGCTCCCATAACAGACCACAGAGTTACAGAGACATTATAGCTCCCATAACAGACCAGAGAGTTACAGAGACATTATAGCTCCCATAACAGACCAGAGAGTTACAGAGACATTATACCTCCCATAACAGACCAGAGTTACAGAGACATTATAGCTCCCATAACAGACCAGAGAGTTACAGAGACATTATAGCTCCCATAACAGACCAGAGAGTTACAGAGACATTATAGCTCCCATAACAGACCACAGAGTTAGAGACATTATAGCTCCCATAACAGACCAGAGAGTTACAGAGACATTATAGCTCCCATAACAGACCAGAGAGTTACAGAGACATTATAGCTCCCATAACAGACCAGAGAGTTACATAGACATTATAGCTCCCATAACTGACCACATAGTTACAGAGACATTATAGCTCCCATAACTGACCAGAGAGTTACAGAGACATTATAGCTCCCATAACAGACCAGAGAGTTACAGAGACATTATAGCTCCCATAACAGACCAGAGAGTTACATAGACATTATAGCTCCCATAACAGACCACAGAGTTAGAGACATTATAGCTCCCATACCAGAGTTACATAGACATTATAGCTCCCATAACAGACCACAGAGTTAGAGACATTATAGCTCCCATACCAGAGTTACAGAGACATTATAGCTCCCATAACAGACCAGAGAGTTACAGAGACATTATAGCTCCCATAACAGACCAGAGAGTTACAGAGACATTATAGCTCCCATAACAGACCAGAGAGTTACATAGACATTATAGCTCCCATAACAGACCACAGAGTTAGAGACATTATAGCTCCTATAACAGACCACAGAGTTACAGAGACATTATAGCTCCCATAACAGACCACAGAGTTACAGAGACATTATAGCTCCCATAACTGAGGACAGAGTTAGAGAGACATTATAGCTCCCATAACAGACCACAGAGTTACAGAGACATTATAGCTCCCATAACAGACCAGAGAGTTACAGAGACATTATAGCTCCCATAACAGACCACAGAGTTACAGAGACATTATAGCTCCCATAACAGACCAGAGAGTTACAGAGACATTATAGCTCCCATAACAGACCAGAGAGTTACAGAGACATTATAGCTCCCATAACTGACCAGAGAGTTACAGAGACATTATAGCTCCCATAACAGACCAGAGTTACAGAGACATTATAGCTCCCATACCAGACCACAGAGTTACAGAGACATTATAGCTCCCATAACAGACCACAGAGTTACAGAGACATTATAGCTCCCATAACTGAGGACAGAGTTAGAGAGACATTATAGCTCCCATAACAGACCACAGAGTTAGAGACATTATAGCTCCTATAACAGACCACAGAGTTACAGAGACATTATAGCTCCCATAACAGACCACAGAGTTAGAGACATTATAGCTCCTATAACAGACCACAGAGTTACAGAGACATTATAGCTCCCATAACAGACCACAGAGTTAGAGACATTATAGCTCCTATAACAGACCACAGAGTTACAGAGACATTATAGCTCCCATAACAGACCACAGAGTTACAGAGACATTATAGCTCCCATAACTGAGGACAGAGTTAGAGAGACATTATAGCTCCCATAACAGACCACAGAGTTAGAGACATTATAGCTCCTATAACAGACCACAGAGTTACAGAGACATTATAGCTCCCATAACAGACCACAGAGTTACAGAGACATTATAGCTCCCATAACTGAGGACAGAGTTAGAGACATTATAGCTCCCATAACAGACCACAGAGTTAGAGACATTATAGCTCCTATAACAGACCACAGAGTTACAGAGACCTTATAGCTCCCATAACTGACCACAGAGTTACAGAGACATTATAGCTCCCATAACTGAGGACAGAGTTAGAGAGACATTATAGCTCCCATAACAGACCACAGAGACATTATAGCTCCCATAACAGACCACAGAGTTACAGAGACATTATAGCTCCTATAACAGACCACAGAGACATTATAGCTCCCATAACTGAGGACAGAGTTAGAGAGACATTATAGCTCCCATAACAGACCACAGAGACATTATAGCTCCCATAACAGACCACAGAGTTACAGAGACATTATAGCTCCCATAACAGACCACAGATTTACAGAGACATTATAGCTCCCGTAACAGACCACAGAGTTACAGAGAAATTATAGCTCCCATAACTGACCACAGAGTTACAGAAACATTATAGCTCCCATAACTGAGGACAGAGTTAGAGAGACATTATAGCTCCCATAACAGACCACAGAGACATTATAGCTCCCATAACAGACCACAGAGTTACAGAGACATTATATCTCCCATAACTGAGGACATAGTTACAGAGACATTATAGCTCCCATAACTGACTACAGAGTTACAGAGACATTATAGCTCCCATAACTGAGGACAGAGTTAGAGAGACATTATAGCTCCCATAACAGACCACAGAGTTACAGAGACATTATAGCTCGCATAACAGAGGACAGAGTTAGAAAGACATTATAACTCCCATAACTGAGGACAGAGTTAGAGACATTATACAGTGCATTCCAAAAGTATTCCGACCCCTAATACTGCAGAAATGTTTTGGTATCCACATCCCCAGATCTGTGCCTCGACACAATCCTTTCTCAGAGCTCTGGGGACAATTCCTTCGACCTCATGGCTTGGTTTTCGCTCTGACTTGCACTGTCAACTGTGGGACCTTAAATAGACTGGTATGTGCCTTTCCAAACCATGTCCAATCAATTTCATTTACCACAGGTTCACTCTAATCAAGTGGTAGAAACATCTCAAGGATGATCAATGGAAACAGAATGTACCGGAGATCAATTTCAAGTCTCATAGCAAAGGGTCTGAATACTTTTATAATGAAGGTATTTCTGCTTTTGTCATTAGGGGGTATTGTGTGTAGATTGATGAGGGAAACGGGCTGTAACGTAACAAAAGGTGGAAGAAGTCAAAAGGGGTCTGAATATTTTCAGAATGTTATAACCACCCTTCAGCTCCCTCAACCCCTCCCATCTATCTCTGACCACCATCCAGTCCTTCAGCTCCCCTCAACCCCTCCCATCTATCTCTGAACACCATCCAGTCCCACCCTTCAGCTCCCCTCAACCCCTCCCATCTATCTCTGACCACCATCCAGTCCTTCAGCTCCCCTCAACCCCTCCCATCTATCTCTGAACACCATCCAGTCCTTCAGCTCCCCTCAACCCCTCCCATCTATCTCTGACCACCATCCAGTCCTTCAGCTCCCCTCAACCCCTCCCATCTATCTCTGACCACCATCCAGTCCTTCAGCTCCCCTCAACCCCTCCCATCTATCTCTGAACACCATCCAGTCCTTCAGCTCCCCTCAACCCCTCCCATCTATCTCTGACCACCATCCAGTCCCCCCCCTTCAGCTCCCCTCAACCCCTCCCATCTATCTATCTCTGAACACCATCCAGTCCTTCAGCTCCCCTCAACCCCTCCCATCTGTAGCTCAGTTGGTAGAGCATGGCGCTTGTAACGCCAGGGTAGTGGGTTCGATTCCCGGGACCACCCATACGTAGAATGTATGCACACATGACTGTAAGTCGCTTTGGATAAAAGCGTCTGCTAAATGGCATATATTATTATTATTATATTATTATCTCTGACCACCATCCAGTCCTTCAGCTCCCCTCAACCCCTCCCATCTATCTGACCACCATCCAGTCCTTCAGCTCCCCTCAACCCCTCCCATCTATCTCTGAACACCATCCAGTCCTTCAGCTCCCCTCAACCCCTCCCATCTATCTCTGAACACCATCCAGTCCTTCAGCTCCCCTCAACCCCTCCCATCTATCTCTGACCACCATCCAGTCCTTCAGCTCCCCTCAACCCCTCCCATCTATCTCTGACCACCATCCAGTCCTTCAGCTCCCCTCAACCCCTCCCATTTATCTCTGACCACCATCCAGTCCTTCAGCTCCCCTCAACCCCTCCCATCTATCTCTGACCACCATCCAGTCCCCCCCTTCAGCTCCCCTCAACCCCTCCCATCTATCTCTGAACACCATCCAGTCCTTCAGCTCCCCTCAACCCCTCCCATCTATCTCTGACCACCATCCAGTCCTTCAGATCCCCTCAACCCCTCCCATCTATCTCTGACCACCATCCAACCCCCCTTCAGCTCCCCTCAACCCCTCCCATCTATCTCTGACCACCATCCAGTCCCCCCTTCAGCTCCCCTCAACCCCTCCCATCTATCTCTGACCACCATCCAGTCCCACCCTTCAGCTCCCCTCAACCCCTCCCATCTATCTCTGACCACCATCCAGTCCCATCCTTCAGCTCCCCTCAAACCCGCCCATCTATCTCTGACCACCATCCAGTCCCACCCTTCAGCTCCACTCAACCCCTCCCATCTATCTCTGACCACCATCCAGTCCTTCAGCTCCCCTCAACCCCTCCCATCTATCTCTGAACACCATCCAGTCCTTCAGCTCCCCTCAACCCCTCCCATCTATCTCTGACCACCATCCAGTCCTTCAGCTCCCCTCAACCCCTCCCATCTATCTCTGACCACCATCCAGTCCTTCAGCTCCCCTCAACCCCTCCCATCTATCTCTGACCACCATCCAGTCCTTCAGCTCCCCTCAACCCCTCCCATCTATCTCTGACCACCATCCAGTCCTTCAGCTCCCCTCAACCCCTCCCATCTATCTCTGACCACCATCCAGTCCTTCAGCTCCCCTCAACCCCTCCCATCTATCTCTGACCACCATCCAGTCCTTCAGCTCCCCTCAACCCCTCCCATCTATCTCTGAACAACATCCAACATCCATTTCTATTTGTCATATTTTTTTTCTCAACTGTGCTGTGATGTTTCACACAAGTTCTGAAACGTTCTATTCTCATAGTTTCTACAGATTTTAAAATGAAAGATAAAATATTTGTACAGTACTTGATTGAACTGCTAAGGCAACGCTTGGCCATACATTCAACTGTTGAATAAAATAAAGATGCAGCATAATAAAACGACATGGAATTACATTCTTCTGTTATGAGCGTTGCTACTATCTAGCTATACTGACTACTGATTAAAACCATTCACTGACATTCCCCACACAGGCTGTACAAATCATTTGCTTACCGCCCCAATAGATCCACAGACGATACAATCGCCATCACTCTGCCTTATCCCATCTGGACAAGAGGAATACCTATGTAAGAATGCTGTTCATTGACTATAGCTCGGCATTTAACACCATAGTGCCCTCCACTCCACTGGTGAAGGTAACAACACCTCCACTTCACTGAACGTCAACACTGGGGCCCCACAGGGGACGAGACATCCTACAGGGAGGTGAGGGCTCTGGGAGTGTGGTGCCAGGAAAATAACCTCAACACTGGGGCCCCACAGGGGGACGAGACATCCTACAGGGAGGAGGTGAGGGCTCTGGGAGTGTGGTGCCAGGAAAATAACCTCAACACTGGGGCCCCACAAGGGGACGAGACATCCTACAGGGAGGAGGTGAGGGCTCTGGGAGTGTGGTGCCAGGAAAATAACCTCAACACTGGGGCCCCACAGGGGGACGAGACATCCTACAGGGAGGAGGTGAGGGCTCTGGGAGTGTGGTGCCAGGAAAATAACCTCAACACTGGGGCCCCACAGGGGGACGAGACATCCTACAGGGAGGAGGTGAGGGCTCTGGGAGTGTGGTGCCAGGAAAATAACCTCAACACTGGGGCCCCACAGGGGGACGAGACATCCTACAGGGAGGAGGTGAGGGCTCTGGGAGTGTGGTGCCAGGAAAATAACCTCAACACTGGGGCCCCACAAGGGGACGAGACATCCTACAGGGAGGAGGTGAGGGCTCTGGGAGTGTGGTGCCAGGAAAATAACCTCAACACTGGGGCCCCACAAGGGGACGAGACATCCTACAGGGAGGAGGTGAGGGCTCTGGGAGTGTGGTGCCAGGAAAATAACCTCAACACTGGGGCCCCACAAGGGGACAAGACATCCTACAGGGAGGAGGTGAGGGCTCTGGGAGAGTGGTGCCAGGAAAATAACCTTTCACTCAACGTCAACAAAACAAAGGAGATGATTGTGGAAACAGCAGGAGCAACCCCTATCCACATCTACAGGACCGCAGTGGAGAAGGTGGAAAGCTTCAAGTTCCTCAGTGTACACATCACTGACTAAATTAAATGTTCCACCCACCCAGTGTGGTGAAGGTGCAACAGCTTGGCACCTAAAACCCTCAGAAACTTTAATACATGCACAATTGAGAGCACTGCCTCTCCCACAACCGTAGGACTCTCCAGAGGGTAGTGAGGTCTGCACAACGCATCACCGGGGACAAACTACCTGCCCTCCAGGACACCTACACCATCCGATGTCACAGGAAGGACAAAAATATCAAGGACAACAACAACCCGAGCCACGGCCTGTTTATCCCGCTACCATCTGGGAGGCGAGGTCAGTACAGGTGCATCAAAGCAGGGACCAAGAGACTGAAAAACACCTATCTCAAGGCCATCAGACTGTTGAACAGCCATCACTAGCACAGAGGCTGCTGCCTACATAGACTCAAAATCATTGGCCACTTTAATAAATGGATCACTAGTCACTTTAATAATGTTTACATATCTTGCATTACTCATCTACACAGTATCTTAGTCTATGGCGCTCTGACATTACTCATCCATATATTTCTATATTCCAATCCTTTACTTAGATTTGTGTGTATATGTTGTGAAATTGTTAGATATTTGGGAGGGAATGAGTCCCATCTGGTCCGTCAAGTCTACACCAATACAAGGGACTCGTGTAAAAGTCAG
Source organism: Oncorhynchus gorbuscha (assembly GCF_021184085.1). NCBI lineage: Eukaryota > Metazoa > Chordata > Actinopteri > Salmoniformes > Salmonidae > Oncorhynchus > Oncorhynchus gorbuscha. The sequence goes on from NW_025745822.1 coordinate 229,113, forward strand.
GATGGAAATAAACTTTTCATAAACCCTTAAAACATTGGAAAGAACTTGAAAAACAACTATTCTTTTGCGTGGGTTGTATTACCAACATAAATGATTACACACACATATAATAATATGACACAATGAGTTCTGGTTCCTCCAGAAATGTCCTGTACCTCGGGCCTAAAAGAGTCCAGCCCGGTAAAGGAGTTCAGGGAACTCCAGAAATGTCCTGTACCTCGGGCCTAAAAGAGTCCAGCCGGGTAAAGGAGTTCAGTGAACTCCAGTGACCTTTGTCACGCAATGTTTGTCCGTTCATTCAAGTGTAGCGTAAACCCAGTATTAATCATACAATCAATATAACAAATTATTTTACCACACAACCATGAAGCGTATCAACTCTTAATAAGTCCTCAACTACAACTAACTACATAAATCATCACAGTATACATCAAAACAAATGAAATACCACATACAAAAAGGTTGTAGCCAGTCAAACAAGGCCACGAAGAACAACGGAGAGTTGTAGTCCAACGGACGCAAAGAGTGGATACTATCCTGGGTAAACTTGTTATTAGGCTACAAACACACTTTTAAATGCAACAAAATAAACGGAAGAGAGAAGCTTCAGCACTGGGGGTTGAACACATCCTGATTCACGTCTCCATCACAACCCCACTTTTGCGCAGCTGATGCTGGAAATTTAATTGGGAATTAAAGGGGAAGCGCCCTATTGGAAGGAGAAGCATTATTTAATTGGGAATTAAAGGGAAAGCTCCCTATTGGAAGGAGAAGCATTATTTAATTGGGAATTAAAGGGGAAGCGCCCTATTGGAAGGAGAAGCATTATTTAATTGGGCATTAAAGGGGAAGCTCCCTATTGGAAGGAGAAGCACTATTTAATTGGGAATTAAAGGGGAAGCGCCCTATTGGAAGGAGAAGCATTATTAAATTGGGAATTAAAGGGGAAGCTCCCTATTGGAAGGAGAAGCATTATTTAATTGGGAATTAAAGGGGAAGCGCCCTATTGGAAGGAGAAGCATTATTTAATTGGGCATTAAAGGGGAAGCTCCCTATTGGAAGGAGAAGCGCTATTTAATTGGGAATTAAAGGGGAAGCGCCCTATTGGAAGGAGAAGCATTATTTAATTGGGAATTAAAGGGGAAGCGCCCTATTGGAAGGAGAAGCACTCTTAAATTGGGAATTAAAGGGGAAGCGCCCTATTGGAAGGAGAAGCACTATTTAATTGGGAATTAAAGGGGAAGCGCCCTATTGGAAGGAGAAGCACTCTTAAATTGGGAATTAAAGGGGAAGCGCCCTATTGGAAGGAGAAGCATTATTTAATTGGGAATTAAAGGGGAAGCGCCCTATTGGAAGGAGAAGCATTATTTAATTGGGAATTAAAGGGAAAGCTCCCTATTGGAAGGAGAAGCATTATTTAATTGGGAATTAAAGGGGAAGCGCCCTATTGGAAGGAGAAGCATTATTTAATTGGGCATTAAAGGGGAAGCTCCCTATTGGAAGGAGAAGCACTATTTAATTGGGAATTAAAGGGGAAGCGCCCTATTGGAAGGAGAAGCATTATTAAATTGGGAATTAAAGGGGAAGCTCCCTATTGGAAGGAGAAGCATTATTTAATTGGGAATTAAAGGGGAAGCGCCCTATTGGAAGGAGAAGCATTATTTAATTGGGCATTAAAGGGGAAGCTCCCTATTGGAAGGAGAAGCGCTATTTAATTGGGAATTAAAGGGGAAGCGCCCTATTGGAAGGAGAAGCATTATTTAATTGGGAATTAAAGGGGAAGCGCCCTATTGGAAGGAGAAGCACTCTTAAATTGGGAATTAAAGGGGAAGCGCCCTATTGGAAGGAGAAGCACTATTTAATTGGGAATTAAAGGTGAAGCGCCCTATTGGAAGGAGAAGCACTCTTAAATTGGGAATTAAAGGGGAAGCGCCCTATTGGAAGGAGAAGCACTATTTAATTGGGAATTAAAGGTGAAGCGCCCTATTGGAAGGAGAAGCACTATTTAATTGGGAATTAAAGGGGAAGCGCCCTATTGGAAGGAGAAGCATTATTTAATTGGGAATTAAAGGGGAAGCGCCCTATTGGAAGGAGAAGCACTCTTAAATTGGGAATTAAAGGGGAAGCGCCCTATTGGAAGGAGAAGCACTATTTAATTGGGAATTAAAGGTGAAGCGCCCTATTGGAAGGAGAAGCACTCTTAAATTGGGAATTAAAGGGGAAGCGCCCTATTGGAAGGAGAAGCACTATTTAATTGGGCATTAAAGGGGAAGCGCCCAGAGAGATCAAACAAACATGAACAATCTTATGTTCATAATTTGTCAGTAGCTGTGACTGTTAAAAATCCAGACAGACACCTCTGCTGTCAGCCCTCTACCACCCTAACCCAGAGATATTTATCAGTTCAGACAGACACCTCTGCTGTCAGCCCTCTACCACCCTAACCCAGAGATATTTATCAGTTCAGACAGACACCTCTGCTGTCAGCCCTCTACCACCCTAACCCAGAGATATTTATCAGTTCAGACAGACACCTCTGCTGTCAGCCCTCTACCACCCTAACCCAGAGATATTTATCAGTTCAGACAGACACCTCTGCTGTCAGCCCTCTACCACCCTAACCCAGAGATATTTATCAGTTCAGACAGACACCTCTGCTGTCAGCCCTCTACCACCCTAACCCAGAGATATTTATCAGTTCATACAGACACCTCTGCTGTCAGCCCTCTACCACCCTAACCCAGAGATATTTATCAGTTCATACAGACACCTCTGCTGTCAGCCCTCTACCACCCTAACCCAGAGATATTTATCAGTTCAGACACCTCTGCTGTCAGCCCTCTACCACCCTAACCCAGAGATATTTATCAGTTCAGACAGACACCTCTGCTGTCAGCCCTCTACCACCCTAACCCAGAGATATTTATCAGTTCAGACAGACACCTCTGCTGTCAGCCCTCTACCACCCTAACCCAGAGATATTTATCAGTTCGCAGGAGAGCAAAAACAGTGTTTCCAACGGCGCAGTTTATTCATAAAAACAGAACAATCAATAAATGGTACAAAAACCCGCCGCACACCAGCATAACGTGCACAAGCACATACAAACATAATCCCGGACAAGGACATGGGGGGAACAGAGGGTTAAATAAACAACATGTAATGTAGTGGAATTGAAACCAGGTGTGTGGAAAGACAAGACAAAAAACAAATGGAAAATGGATCGGCGATGGCTAGAAGACCAGTGACGTCGATCGCCGAACGTCGCCCGAACAAGGAGAGGGACCGACTTCTGAGGAAGTCGTGACAATAACCCCAGATCAACCTGAAGCCTTGTAGTCGCAGTAGATGGCAAACAGACGGTAGAAGTTCAGAATGACCACCAGGAAGTTCTTGATGGCGAAGAAGATGAGCATCTGGTGTATGACCTGGAAGTAGAGGATGAGGGTGAGGCGGACCACCAGGAAGGGTCCGTCCTGAACGAAGAGGCTCTCCACCATGCTCCAGATATCTGTCCTTAGTCTGGCCAGCAGAGACACACCCTGGTCCCCCTCTGAATATTCATCAGGTCTGGAGGTAGACACTGGGGATAGAAGAGACATTGGTCAGCTGGTCTTGTGGGATAAGTTAGTGACATTGAAATCCAGAATCTGTGTCTAAATATCGCCACATACATAAATACTGACTGAATAAAATAAATATAAATATATTTGCAGTTGGGTCCCAAGAAATTCTGGTGGAAAATATTGCCATTACCATAATTCCCTGTATAACAGAACAAGCAGAAATTTGTATTCTGTAGCACAAACTCAAAAAAGTTCTGGAGAATAAGAGCACCTCCTCCCAGCTGTCCACTGCACTGAGGCTAGGAAACACTGTAAAGTCCACGGAGAATAAGAGCACCTCCTCCCAGCTGCCCACTGCACTGAGGCTAGGAAACACTGTAAAGTCCATGGAGAATAAGAACACCTCCTCCCAGCTGCCCACTGCACTGAGGCTAGGAAACACTGTAAAGTCCATGGAGAATAAGAGCACCTCCTCCCAGCTGCCCACTGCACTGAGGCTAGGAAACACTGTAAAGTCCATGGAGAATAAGAACACCTCCTCCCAGCTGCCCACTGCACTGAGGCTAGGAAACACTGTAAAGTCCACGGAGAATAAGAGCACCTCCTCCCAGCTGCCCACTGCACTGAGGCTAGGAAACACTGTAAAGTCCATGGAGAATAAGAACACCTCCTCCCAGCTGCCCACTGCACTGAGGCTAGGAAACACTGTAAAGTCCATGGAGAATAAGAGCACCTCCTCCCAGCTGCCCACTGCACTGAGGCTAGGAAACACTGTAAAGTCCATGGAGAATAAGAACACCTCCTCCCAGCTGCCCACTGCTCTGAGGCTAGGAAACACTGTAAAGTCCATGGAGAATAAGAGCACCTCCTCCCAGCTGCCCACTGCTCTGAGGCTAGGAAACACTGTAAAGTCCATGGAGAATAAGAACACCTCCTCCCAGCTGCCCACTGCTCTGAGGCTAGGAAACACTGTAAAGTCCATGGAGAATAAGAGCACCTCCTCCCAGCTGCCCACTGCTCTGAGGCTAGGAAACACTGTAAAGTCCATGGAGAATAAGAGCACCTCCTCCCAGCTGCCCACTGCACTGAGGCTAGGAAACACTGTAAAGTCCATGGAGAATAAGAGCACCTCCTCCCAGCTGCCCACTGCACTGAGGCTAGGAAACACTGTAAAGTCCATGGAGAATAAGAGCACCTCCTCCCAGCTGCCCACTGCACTGAGGCTAGGAAACACTGTAAAGTTCTGGAGAATAAGAGCACCTCCTCCCAGCTGCCCACTGCACTGAGGCTAGGAAACACTGTAAAGTTCTGGAGAATAAGAGCATCTCCTCCCAGCTGCCCACTGCACTGAGGCTAGGAAACACTGTAAAGTCCATGGAGAATAAGAGCACCTCCTCCCAGCTGCCCACTGCTCTGAGGCTAGGAAACACTGTAAAGTCCATGGAGAATAAGAGCACCTCCTCCCAGCTGCCCACTGCTCTGAGGCTAGGAAACACTGTAAAGTTCATGGAGAATAAGAGCACCTCCACCCAGCTGCCCACTGCACTGAGGCTAGGAAACACTGTAAAGTCCATGGAGAATAAGAGCACCTCCTCCCAGCTGCCCACTGCACTGAGGCTAGGAAACACTGTAAAGTCCATGGAGAATAAGAGCACCTCCTCCCAGCTGCCCACTGCACTGAGGCTAGGAAACACTGTAAAGTCCATGGAGAATAAGAGCACCTCCTCCCAGCTGCCCACTGCACTGAGGCTAGGAAACACTGTAAAGTCCATGGAGAATAAGAACACCACCTCCCAGCTGCCCACTGCTCTGAGGCTAGGAAACACTGTAAAGTCCATGGAGAATAAGAACACCTCCTCCCAGCTGCCCACTGCTCTGAGGCTAGGAAACACTGTAAAGTCCATGGAGAATAAGAACACCTCCTCCCAGCTGCCCACTGCTCTGAGGCTAGGAAACACTGTAAAGTCCATGGAGAATAAGAGCACCTCCTCCCAGCTGCCCACTTCTCTGAGGCTAGGAAACACTGTAAAGTCCATGGAGAATAAGAGCACCTCCTCCCAGCTGCCCACTGCACTGAGGCTAGGAAACACTGTAAAGTCCATGGAGAATAAGAACACCTCCTCCCAGCTGCCCACTGCTCTGAGGCTAGGAAACACTGTAAAGTCCATGGAGAATAAGAACACCTCCTCCCAGCTGCCCACTGCACTGAGGCTAGGAAACACTGTAAAGACCATGGAGAATAAGAACACCTCCTCCCAGCTGCCCACTGCTCTGAGGCTAGGAAACACTGTAAAGACCATGGAGAATAAGAACACCTCCTCCCAGCTGCCCACTGCACTGAGGCTAGGAAACACTGTAAAGACCATGGAGAATAAGAACACCTCCTCCCAGCTGCCCACTGCACTGAGGCTAGGAAACACTGTAAAGACCATGGAGAATAAGAACACCTCCTCCCAGCTGCCCACTGCACTGAGGCTAGGAAACACTGTAAAGTTCTGGAGAATAAGAGCACCTCCTCCCAGCTGCCCACTGCTCTGAGGCTAGGAAACACTGTAAAGTCCATGGAGAATAAGAGCATCTCCTCCCAGCTGCCCACTGCTCTGAGGCTAGGAAACACTGTAAAGTCCATGGAGAATAAGAACACCTCCTCCCAGCTGCCCACTGCACTGAGGCTAGGAAACACTGTAAAGACCATGGAGAATAAGAGCATCTCCTCCCAGCTGCCCACTGCTCTGAGGCTAGGAAACACTGTAAAGTCCATGGAGAATAAGAACACCTCCTCCCAGCTGCCCACTGCACTGAGGCTAGGAAACACTGTAAAGTCCATGGAGAATAAGAACACCTCCTCCCAGCTGCCCACTGCACTGAGGCTAGGAAACACTGTAAAGTCCATGGAGAATAAGAACACCTCCTCCCAGCTGCCCACTGCTCTGAGGCTAGGAAACACTGTAAAGACCATGGAGAATAAGAACACCTCCTCCCAGCTGCCCACTGCTCTGAGGCTAGGAAACACTGTAAAGTCCATGGAGAATAAGAACACCTCCTCCCAGCTGCCCACTGCACTGAGGCTAGGAAACACTGTAAAGTCCATGGAGAATAAGAGCACCTCCTCCCAGCTGCCCACTGCACTGAGGCTAGGAAACACTGTAAAGTCCATGGAGAATAAGAGCACCTCCTCCCAGCTGCCCACTGCACTGAGGCTAGGAAACACTGTTACCACCGATAAATCCACAATAATTGAGAATTTCAATAAGCATTTCTCTACGGCTGGCCATGCTTTCCACCTGGCTACTCCTACCCCGGTCAACAGCACTGCACCCCCAACAGCAACTCGCCCATGCCTTCCCCATTTCTCCTTCTCCCAAATCCAGTCAGCTGATGTTCTGAAAGAGCTGCAAAATCTGGACCACTACAAATCAGCCGGGCTAGACAATCTGGACCCCCTCTTTCTAAAATTATCTGCCAAAATTGTTGCAACCCCTATTACTAGCCTGTTCAACCTCTCTTTCGTATCGTGTGAGATTCCCAAAGATTGGAAAACTTCCGTGGTCATCCTCCTCTTCAAAAGGGGGAGACACTCTAGACACAAACTGCTACTGACCTATATCTATTCTACCCTGCCTTTCTAAGGTCTTTGAAAGCCAAGTTAACAAACAGATTACTGACCATTTCGAATCTCACTGTACCTTCTCCGCTATGCAATCTGGTTTCAGAGCTGGTCATGGGTGCACCTCAGCCACACTCAAGGTACTAAAAGATATCAGAACCGCCATCGATAAGAGACATTACTGTGCAGCCGTATTCATCAACCTGGCCAAGGCTTTCGACTCATTTACAAAATAGCCTCCAATACTCTACTCAGCAAATTGGATGCAGTCTATCACAGTGCCATCCGTTTTGTCACCAAAGCCTCATATACTACCCACCACTGCGACCTGTATGCTCTCGTTGGCTGGCCCTCACTACATACTCGTCGCCAAACCCACTGGCTCCAGGTCATCTACAAGTCTCTGCTAGCTAAAGCCCCACCTTATCTGAGCTCACTGGTCACCATAGCAGCACCCACCCATAGCACGTGCTCCAGCAGGTATATCTCCCTGGTCACCCCCAAAGCCAATTCTTCCTTTGGCCGCCTCTCCTTCCAGTTCTCTGCTGCCAATGACTGGAACGAACTGCAAAATCTGAAGCTGGAGACTCTTACCTCCCTCACTGACTTTAAGCGCCAGTTGTCAGAGCAGCTCACAGTTCCCTGCACATGTACGTAGCTTATCTGTAAATAGCCCTTCCAATCTACCTCATGCCCATACTGTATTTATTTATTTATCTTTCTCCTTTACTGTCATGTTTTGTCTTATATTGTCTTGTCATTTTGCTTTCCCTTCTGTTCGTTTTCCCCCTGCTGGTCTTTTTAGGTTCGTTCCCTTTTTTCTCTCTCCCTCCCTCTCTCTCTTCTCTCTATCGTTCCGTTCCTGCTCCCAGCTGTTCCTATTCCCCTAATCAATCATTTAGTCGTTCCACACCTGTTCCCTATCTTTTCCTCTGATTAGAGTCCCTATTTCTCCCCTTGTCTTCCGTTTCTGTCCTGTCGGATCCTTGTATATTGTTCACCGTGCTGTGTCTTTGTCTCGCCCTGTCGTGTCGTGTTTCCCTCAGATGCTGCGTGGTGAGCAGGTGTCTGAGTCTGCTACGGTCAGTGCCTTCCCGAGGCAACCTACAGTTTATGGTCGAGTCTCCAGTCTGTCCTCGTCATTACGAGTGGAATTGTTTTTTATGCTTTGTTTACCGCTCCGATTTGTCTAGGAGTATTGCATATTTCCTTTACTGGAATAAAGACTCTGTTTTCGCCAAGTCGCTTTTGGGTCCTCATTCACCTGCATAACAGAAGGATCCGACCAAAGAATGGACCCAGCGACTACAGACGCTCGTAACACTGCCGTCGAGATCCAAGGAGCCATGCTCGGCAGACACGAGCAGGAATTGTCTGCTGCTCGTCATGCCGTGGAGAACCTGGCCGCTCAGGTTTCCGACCTCTCTGGACAGTTCCAGAGTCTTCGTCTCGTGCCACCTGTTACTTCCTGGTCAGCCGAGCCTCCGGAACCTAGGGTTAATAACCCACCTTGTTACTCCGGGCAGCCCACGGAGTGCCGCTCCTTTCTCACCCAGTGTGATATTGTGTTCTCTCTCCAACCCAACACATACTCTAGAGAGAGAGCTCGGGTTGCTTACGTCATATCACTCCTTACTGGCCGGGCTCGAGAGTGGGGCACAGCTATCTGGGAGGCAAGGGCTGATTGTTCTAACAATTACCAGAACTTTAAAGAGGAGATGATTCGGGTTTATGACCGTTCAGTTTTTGGTAGGGAGGCTTCTAGGGCCCTGGCTTCCCTATGCCAAGGTGATCGATCCATAACGGATTACTCAATAGAGTTTCGCACTCTTGCTGCCTCTAGTGACTGGAACGAGCCGGCGTTGCTCGCTCGTTTTCTGGAGGGACTCCACGCAGTGGTTAAAGATGAGATTCTCTCCCGGGAGGTTCCTACCAGTGTGGACTCTTTGATTGCTCTCGCCATCCGCATAGAACGACGGGTAGATCTTCGTCACCAAGCTCGTGGAAGAGAGCTCGCGTTAACGGTGTTTCCCTGCTCCGCATCGCAACCATCTCCCTCCTCTGGCTCAGAGACTGAGCCCATGCAGCTGGGAGGTATTCGCATCTCGACTAAGGAGAGGGAACGGAGGATCACCAACCGCCTGTGCCTCTATTGCGGACTTGCTGGACATTTTGTCAATTCATGTCCAGTAAAGCCAGAGCTCATCAGTAAGCGGAGGGCTACTGGTGAGCGCTACTACTCAGGTCTCTCCATCTAGATCCTGTACTACTATGTCGGTCCATCTACGCTGGACCGGTTCGGGTGCTACATGCAGTGCCTTGATAGACTCTGGGGCTGAGGGTTGTTTTATGGACGAAGCATGGGCTCGGAAACATGACATTCCTTTCAGACAGTTAGACAAGCCTACGCCCATGTTCGCCTTAGATGGTAGTCATCTTCCCAGTATCAGATATGAGACACTACCTTTAACCCTCACAGTATCTGGTAACCACAGTGAAACTATTTCTTTTTTGATTTTTCGTTCACCTTTTACACCTGTTGTTTTGGGTCATCCCTGGCTAGTATGTCATAATCCTTCTATTAATTGGTCTAGTAATTCTATCCAATCCTGGAACGTTTCTTGTCATGTGAAGTGTTTAATGTCTGGTATCCCTCCCGTTTCTTCTGTCCCCACTTCTCAGGAGGAACCTGGCGATTTGACAGGAGTGCCGGAGGCATATCATGATCTGCGCACGGTCTTCAGTCGGTCCCGAGCCAACTCCCTTCCTCCTCACCGGTCGTATGATTGTAGTATTGATCTCCTTCCGGGGACCACTCCTCCTCGGGGTAGACTATACTCTCTGTCGGCTCCCGAACGTAAGGCTCTCGAGGATTATTTGTCTGTGTCTCTTGACGCCGGTACCGTTGTGCCTTCTTCCTCTCCGGCCGGGCGGGGTTTTTTTTGTTAAGAAGAAGGACGGTACTCTGCGCCCCTGCGTGGATTATCGAGGGCTGAATGACATAACGGTTAAGAATCGTTATCCGCTTCCCCTTATGTCATCAGCCTTCGAGATTCTGCAGGGAGCCAGGTGCTTTACTAAGTTGGACCTTCGTAACGCTTACCATCTCGTGCGCATCAGAGAGGGGGACGAGTGGAAAACGGCGTTTAACACTCCGTTAGGGCATTTTGAGTACCGGGTTCTGCCGTTTGGTCTCGCCAATGCGCCAGCTGTTTTTCAGGCATTAGTTAATGATGTTCTGAGAGACATGCTGAACATCTTTGTTTTTGTCTACCTTGACGATATCCTGATTTTTTCACCGTCACTCGAGATTCATGTTCAGCACGTTCGACGTGTACTCCAGCGCCTTTTAGAGAATTGTCTCTACGTGAAGGCTGAGAAGTGCTCTTTTCATGTCTCCTCCGTTACTTTTCTCGGTTCTGTTATTTCCGCTGAAGGCATTCAGATGGATTCCGCTAAGGTCCAAGCTGTCAGTGAGTGGCCCGTTCCAAGGTCACGTGTCGAGTTGCAGCGCTTTCTAGGTTTCGCTAATTTCTATCGGCGTTTCATTCGTAATTTCGGTCAAGTTGCTGCCCCTCTCACAGCTCTTACTTCTGTCAAGACGTGTTTTAAGTGGTCCGGTTCCGCCCAGGGAGCTTTTGATCTTCTAAAAGAACGTTTTACGTCCGCTCCTATCCTCGTTACTCCTGACGTCACTAGACAATTCATTGTCGAGGTTGACGCTTCAGAGGTAGGCGTGGGAGCCATTCTATCCCAGCGCTTCCAGTCTGACGATAAGGTTCATCCTTGCGCTTATTTTTCTCATCGCCTGTCGCCATCTGAACGCAACTATGATGTGGGTAACCGCGAACTGCTCGCCATCCGCTTAGCCCTAGGCGAATGGCGACAGTGGTTGGAGGGGCGACCGTTCCTTTTGTCGTTTGGACAGACCATAAGAACCTTGAGTACATCCGTTCTGCCAAACGACTTAATGCTCATCAAGCTCGTTGGGCGTTGTTTTTCGCTCGTTTCGAGTTTGTGATTTCTTACCGTCCGGGTAGTAAGAACACCAAGCCTGATGCCTTATCCCGTCTTTTTAGTTCTTCTGTGGCTTCTACTGATCCCGAGGGGATTCTTCCTTATGGGCGTGTTGTCGGGTTGACAGTCTGGGGAATTGAAAGACAGGTTAAGCAAGCACTCACGCACACTGCGTCGCCGCGCGCTTGTCCTAGTAACCTTCTTTTCGTTCCTGTTTCTACTCGTCTGGCTGTTCTTCAGTGGGCTCACTCTGCCAAGTTAGCTGGTCATCCCGGCGTTCGAGGTACTCTTGCTTCTATTCGCCAGCGCTTTTGGTGGCCTACTCAGGAGCGTGACACGCGCCGTTTCGTGGCTGCTTGTTCGGACTGCGCGCAGACTAAGTCAGGTAACTCTCCTCCTGCCGGTCGTCTCAGACCGCTTCCCATTCCTTCTCGACCATGGTCTCACATCGCCCTAGACTTCATTACCGGTCTGCCTTTGTCTGCGGGGAAGACTGTGATTCTTACGGTTGTCGATAGGTTCTCTAAGGCGGCACATTTCATTCCCCTCGCTAAACTTCCTTCCGCTAAGGAGACGGCACAAATCATCATCGAGAATGTGTTCAGAATTCATGGCCTCCCGTTAGACGCCGTTTCAGACAGAGGCCCGCAATTCACGTCACAGTTTTGGAGGGAGTTCTGTCGTTTGATTGGTGCGTCTGTCAGTCTCTCTTCCGGGTTTCATCCCCAGTCTAACGGTCAAGCAGAGAGGGCCAATCAGACGATTGGTCGCATACTACGCAGCCTTTCTTTCAGAAACCCTGCGTCTTGGGCAGAACAGCTCCCCTGGGCAGAATACGCTCACAACTTGCTTCCTTCGTCTGCTACCGGGTTATCTCCGTTTCAGACTAGTCTGGGTTACCAGCCTCCTCTGTTCTCATCCCAGCTTGCCGAGTCCAGCGTTCCCTCCGCTCAGCGTTTGTCCAACGTTGTGAGCGCACCTGGAGGAGGGTGAGGTCTGCACTTTGCCGTTACAGGGCACAGACTGTGAGAGCCGCCAATAAACGTAGGATTAAGAGTCCTAGGTATTGTTGCGGCCAGAGAGTGTGGCTTTCCACTCGCAACCTTCCTCTTACGACAGCTTCTCGTAAGTTGACTCCGCGGTTCATTGGTCCGTTCCGTGTCTCCCAGGTCGTCAATCCTGTCGCTGTGCGACTGCTTCTTCCGCGACATCTTCGTCGCGTCCATCCTGTCTTCCATGTCTCCTGTGTCAAGCCCTTTCTTCGCACCCCGTTCGTCTTCCCTCCCCCCCTCCCGTCCTTGTCGAGAGCGCACCTATTTACAAGGTACGTAGGATCATGGACATGCGTTCTCGGGGACGGGGTCACCAATACTTAGTGGATTGGGAGGGTTACGGTCCTGAGGAGAGGAGTTGGGTTCCGTCTCGGGACGTGCTGGACCGTTCGCTGATTGATGATTTCCTCCGTTGCCGCCAGGATTCCTCCTCGAGTGCGCCAGGAGGCGCTCGGTGAGTGGGGGGGTACTGTCATGTTTTGTCTTATATTGTCTTGTCATTTTGCTTTCCCTTCTGTTCGTTTTCCCCCTGCTGGTCTTTTTAGGTTCGTTCCCTTTTTTCTCTCTCCCTCCCTCTCTCTCTTCTCTCTATCGTTCCGTTCCTGCTCCCAGCTGTTCCTATTCCCCTAATCAATCATTTAGTCGTTCCACACCTGTTCCCTATCTTTTCCTCTGATTAGAGTCCCTATTTCTCCCCTTGTCTTCCGTTTCTGTCCTGTCGGATCCTTGTATATTGTTCACCGTGCTGTGTCTTTGTCTCGCCCTGTCGTGTCGTGTTTCCCTCAGATGCTGCGTGGTGAGCAGGTGTCTGAGTCTGCTACGGTCAGTGCCTTCCCGAGGCAACCTACAGTTTATGGTCGAGTCTCCAGTCTGTCCTCGTCATTACGAGTGGAATTGTTTTTTATGCTTTGTTTACCGCTCCGATTTGTCTAGGAGTATTGCATATTTCCTTTACTGGAATAAAGACTCTGTTTTCGCCAAGTCGCTTTTGGGTCCTCATTCACCTGCATAACATTTACACCCCATTATCTCTACTTGCACATTCATCTTCTGCACATCCTACCATTCCAGTGTTTAATTTCTATATTGTAATTACTTCGCCACCATGGCCTATTTATTGCCTTACCTCCCTAATCTTACCTCATTTGCACATGCTGTATATAGATTTTTGTACTGTATTATTGACTGTATGTTTGTTTATTCCATGTGTAACTCTGTGTTGTTGTTTGTGTCAAACTGCTTTGCTTTATCTTGGCCAGGTTGCAGTTGCAAATGAGAACTTGTTCTCAACTAGCCTACCTGGTTAAATAAAGGTGAAATAAAAATGTTTAAAAAAATAACATCATGGTTACCGTAATCACCTGTATAACAGAGCAATAACATCATGGTTACTGTAATCACCTGTATAACAGAGCAATAACATCATGGTTACTGTAATCACCTGTATAACAGAGCAATAACATCATGGTTACCGTAATCACCTGTATAACAGAGCAATAACATTATGGTTACCATAATTCACCATGAACATGGTGAAGCCCCAAAATTGCCCTCGCTAGAAGCATGTGTTTCAGACATAAATAAGGAAGTGGATGGCTGCAAACTTTCTACTATTAAACTCGGACAAAACAGAGATGCTTGTTCTAGGTCCCAAGAAACAAAGAGATCTTCTGTTGAATCTGACAATTAATCTTGCTGGTTGTACAGTCGTCTCAAATAAAACTGTGAAGGACCTCGGCGTTACTCTGGACCCTGATCTCTCTTTTGAAGAACATATCAAGACCATTTTAAGGACAGCTTTTTTCCATCTACGTAACATTGCAAAAATCAGAAACTTTCTGTCCAAAAATTATGCAGAAAAATTCATCCATGCTTTTGTCACTTCCAGGTTAGACTACTGCAATGCTCTACTTTCCAGCTACCCGGATAAAGCACTAAATAAACTTCAGTTAGTGCTAAATACGGCTGCTAGAATCCTGACTAGAACCAAAAAATTTGATCATATTACTCCAGTGCTAGCGTCTCTACACTGGCTTCCTGTTAAGGCAAGGGCTGATTTCTAGGTTTTACTGCTAACCTACAAAGCATTACATGGGCTTGCTCCTACCTATCTCTCTGATTTGGTCCTGCCGTACATACCTACACGTACGCTACGGTCACAAGACGCAGGCCTCCTAATTGTCCCTAGAATTTCTAAGCAAACAGCTGGAGGCAGGGCTTTCTCCTATAGAGCTCCATTTTTATGGAATGGTCTGCCTACCCATGTAAGAGACGCAAACTCGGTCTCAACCTTTAAGTCTTTACTGAAGACTCATCTCTTCAGTGGGTCATATGATTGAGTGTAGTCTGGCCCAGGAGTGGGAAGGTGAACGGAAAGGCTCTGGAACAACGAACCGCCCTTGCTGTCGTCTGCCTGGCCGAATCCCCTCTTTCCACCAGGATTCTCTGCCTCTAACCCTATTACAGGGGCTGAGTCACTGGCTTACTGGGGCTCTTTCATACCGTCCCTGGAAGGGGTGCGTCACCTGAGTGGGTTGATTCACTGATGTGGTCATCCTGTCTGGGTTGGCGCCCCCCCCTTGGGTTGTGCCGTGGCGGAGATCTTTGTGGGCTATACTCGGCCTTGTCTCAGGATGGTAAGTTGGTGGTTGAAGATATCCCTCTAGTGGTGTGGGGGCTGTGCTATGGCAAAGTGGGTGGGGTTATATCCTTCCTGTTTTGCCCTGTCCTGGGGTGTCATCGGATGGGGCCACAGTGTCTCCTGACCACTCCTGTCTCAACCTCCAGTATTTATGCTGCAGTAGTTTATGTGTCGGGGTCAGTTTGTTATATCTGGAGTACTTCTCCTGTCTTATCCGGTGTCCTGTGTGAATTTAAGTATGCTCTCTCTAATTCTCTCTTTCTCTCTTTCTTTCTCTCTCTTGGAGGACCTGAGCCCGAGGACCATGCCTCAGGACTACCTGACATGATGACTCCTTGCTGTCCCCAGTCCACCTGGCCGTGCTGCTGCTCCAGTTTCAACTGTTCTGCCTGTGATTATTATTATTTGACCATGCTGGTCATTTATGAACATTTGAACATCTTGGCCATGTTCTGTTATAATCTCCACCCGGCACAGCCAGTAGAGGACTGGCCACCCCACATAGCCTGGTTCCTCTCTATGTTTCTTCCTAGGTTTTGGCCTTTCTAGGGAGTTTTTCCTAGCCACCGTGCTTCTACACCTGCATTGCTTGCTATTTGGGGTTTTAGGCTGGGTTTCTGTACAGCACTTTAAGATATCAGCTGATGTACGAGGGGCTATATAAATAAATTTGATTTGATTTGATTTTGATCATTCCCTGTAGAACAGAGCAATAACATTATGGTTACCGTAATTCCCTGTATAACAGAGCAATACCATTAAGGTTACTGTAATTCCCTGTATATCAGAGCAATAACATGATGGTTACTGTAATTCCCTGTATAAGAGAGCAATAACATTATGGTTACCGTAATTCCCTGTATAACAGAGCAATAACATTATGGTTACCGTAATTCCCTGTATAACAGAGCAATAACATTATGGTTACCATAATTCACCATGAACATGGTGAAGCCCCAAAATTGCCCTCGCTAGAAGCATGTGTTTCAGACATAAATAAGGAAGTGGATGGCTGCAAACTTTCTACTATTAAACTCGGACAAAACAGAGATGCTTGTTCTAGGTCCCAAGAAACAAAGAGATCTTCTGTTGAATCTGACAATTAATCTTGCTGGTTGTACAGTCGTCTCAAATAAAACTGTGAAGGACCTCGGCGTTACTCTGGACCCTGATCTCTCTTTTGAAGAACATATCAAGACCATTTTAAGGACAGCTTTTTCCATCTACGTAACATTGCAAAAATCAGAAACTTTCTGTCCAAAAATTATGCAGAAAAATTCATCCATGCTTTTGTCACTTCCAGGTTAGACTACTGCAATGCTCTACTTTCCAGCTACCCGGATAAAGCACTAAATAAACTTCAGTTAGTGCTAAATACGGCTGCTAGAATCCTGACTAGAACCAAAAAATTTGATCATATTACTCCAGTGCTAGCGTCTCTACACTGGCTTCCTGTTAAGGCAAGGGCTGATTTCTAGGTTTTACTGCTAACCTACAAAGCATTACATGGGCTTGCTCCTACCTATCTCTCTGATTTGGTCCTGCCGTACATACCTACACGTACGCTACGGTCACAAGACGCAGGCCTCCTAATTGTCCCTAGAATTTCTAAGCAAACAGCTGGAGGCAGGGCTTTCTCCTATAGAGCTCCATTTTTATGGAATGGTCTGCCTACCCATGTAAGAGACGCAAACTCGGTCTCAACCTTTAAGTCTTTACTGAAGACTCATCTCTTCAGTGGGTCATATGATTGAGTGTAGTCTGGCCCAGGAGTGGGAAGGTGAACGGAAAGGCTCTGGAACAACGAACCGCCCTTGCTGTCGTCTGCCTGGCCGAATCCCCTCTTTCCACCAGGATTCTCTGCCTCTAACCCTATTACAGGGGCTGAGTCACTGGCTTACTGGGGCTCTTTCATACCGTCCCTGGAAGGGGTGCGTCACCTGAGTGGGTTGATTCACTGATGTGGTCATCCTGTCTGGGTTGGCGCCCCCTTGGGTTGTGCCGTGGCGGAGATCTTTGTGGGCTATACTCGGCCTTGTCTCAGGATGGTAAGTTGGTGGTTGAAGATATCCCTCTAGTGGTGTGGGGGCTGTGCTATGGCAAAGTGGGTGGGGTTATATCCTTCCTGTTTTGCCCTGTCCTGGGGTGTCATCGGATGGGGCCACAGTGTCTCCTG
Source organism: Oncorhynchus gorbuscha (assembly GCF_021184085.1). NCBI lineage: Eukaryota > Metazoa > Chordata > Actinopteri > Salmoniformes > Salmonidae > Oncorhynchus > Oncorhynchus gorbuscha. Next base: position 246,172 of record NW_025745822.1, read on the forward strand.
ACCACTCCTGTCTCAACCTCCAGTATTTATGCTGCAGTAGTTTATGTGTCGGGGGGTCAGTTTGTTATATCTGGAGTACTTCTCCTGTCTTATCCGGTGTCCTGTGTGAATTTAAGTATGCTCTCTCTAATTCTCTCTTTCTCTCTTTCTTTCTCTCTCTTGGAGGACCTGAGCCCGAGGACCATGCCTCAGGACTACCTGACATGATGACTCCTTGCTGTCCCCAGTCCACCTGGCCGTGCTGCTGCTCCAGTTTCAACTGTTCTGCCTGTGATTATTATTATTTGACCATGCTGGTCATTTATGAACATTTGAACATCTTGGCCATGTTCTGTTATAATCTCCACCCGGCACAGCCAGTAGAGGACTGGCCACCCCACATAGCCTGGTTCCTCTCTATGTTTCTTCCTAGGTTTTGGCCTTTCTAGGGAGTTTTTCCTAGCCACCGTGCTTCTACACCTGCATTGCTTGCTATTTGGGGTTTTAGGCTGGGTTTCTGTACAGCACTTTAAGATATCAGCTGATGTACGAGGGGCTATATAAATAAATTTGATTTGATTTGATTTTGATCATTCCCTGTAGAACAGAGCAATAACATTATGGTTACCGTAATTCCCTGTATAACAGAGCAATACCATTAAGGTTACTGTAATTCCCTGTATATCAGAGCAATAACATGATGGTTACTGTAATTCCCTGTATAAGAGAGCAATAACATTATGGTTACCGTAATTCCCTGTATAACAGAGCAATAACATTATGGTTACCGTAATTCCCTGTATAACAGAGCAATAACATTATGGTTACCGTAATTCCCTGTATAACAGAGCAATAACATTATGGTTACCGTAATTCCCTGTATAACACAGCAATAACATTATGGTTACCGTAATTCCCTGTATAACACAGCAATAACATTATGGTTACCGTAATTCCCTGTATAACACAGCAATAACATTATGGTTACTGTAATTCCCTGTATAACAGAGCAATAACATTATGGTTACCGTAATTCCCTGTATAACACAGCAATAACATTATGGTTACCATAATTCCCTGTATAACAGAGCAATAACATTATGGTTACCGTAATTCCCTGTATAACACAGCAATAACATTATGGTTACCGTAATTCCCTGTATAACACAGCAATAACATTATGGTTACTGTAATTCCCTGTATAACACAGCAATAACATTATGGTTACCGTAATTCCCTGTATAACACAGCAATAACATTATGGTTACCGTAATTCCCTGTATAACAGAGCAATAACATTATGGTTACCGTAATTCCCTGTATAACAGAGCAATAACATTATGGTTACCGTAATTCCCTGTATAACACAGAAATAACATTATGGTTACCGTAATTCCCTGTATAACAGAGCAATAACATTATGGTTACCGTAATTCCCTGTATTTCACAGAAATAACATTATGGTTACCGTAATTCCCTGTATAACAGAGCAATAACATTATGGTTACCGTAATTCTCTGTATAACACAGCAATAACATTATGGTTACCGTAATCACCTGTATAACAGAGCAATAACATTATGGTTACCGTAATTCTCTGTATAACACAGCAATACCATTATGGTTACCATAATTCCCTGTATAACAGTACAATAACATGATGGTTACCGTAACCATAAGAAGAGCCAGGATAGAAACACACAGTACCTGATAGGTGGAGAGGAAACTGGAACATACTCCACGTCCAGACTCCGAGGATGACGTACACCATGCTGGGACTGCTGTCCCTGTGGGAGACATGGTTTAACATTGGTAAGGGAAGCTGCAGAAACATTCACATGTATGTTTATCTGCACTGGTACTATAGCCTGGGTCCAGTCTGTTTCTGTTCATTATGGAATTGTCATGGTACTATAGCCTGGGTCCAGTCTGTTTCTGTTCATGGTACTATAGCCTGGGTCCCGTCTGTTTCTGGTCATGGTACTATAGCCTGGGTCCAGTCTGTTTCTGGTCATGGTACTGTAGCCTGGGTCCAGTCTGTTTCTGGTCATGGTACTGTAGCCTGGGTCCAGTCTGTTTCTGTTCCTAATGGAATTGTCATGGTACTGTAGCCTGGGTCCAGTCTGTTTCTGTTCATTATGGAATTGTCATGGTACTGTTTCCTGGGTCCAGTCTGTTTCTGTTCCTAATGGAATTGTCATGGTACTATAGCCTGGGTCCAGTCTGTTTCTGGTCATGGTACTGTAGCCTGGGTCCAGTCTGTTTCTGTTCATTATGGAATTGTCATGGTACTGTAGCCTGGGTCCCGTCTGTTTCTGTTCGTTATGGAATTGTCATGGTACTGTAGCCTGGGTCCAGTCTGTTTCTGTTCCTATTGGAATTGTCATGGTACTATAGCCTGGGTCCAGTCTGTTTCTGTTCCTATTGGAATTGTCATGGTACTATAGCCTGGGTCCAGTCTGTTTCTGATCATTATGGAATTGTCATGGTACTGTAGCCTGGGTCCAGTCTGTTTCTGTTCATTATGGAATTGTCATGGTACTATAGCCTGGGTCCAGTCTGTTTCTGTTCATTATGGAATTGTCATGGTACTATAGCCTGGGTCCAGTCTGTTTCTGTTCATTATGGAATTGTCATGGTACTGTAGCCTGGGTCCAGTCTGTTTCTGTTCATTATGGAATTGTCATGGTACTGTAGCCTGGGTCCAGTCTGTTTCTGTTCATTATGAAATTGTCATGGTACTGTAGCCTGGGTCCAGTCTGTTTCTGTTCATTATGGAATTGTCATGGTACTGTAGCCTGGGTCCAGTCTGTTTCTGTTCTTTATGGAATTGTCATGGTACTGTAGCCTGGGTCCAGTCTGTTTCTGTTCATTATGAAATTGTCATGGTACTGTAGCCTGGGTCCAGTCTGTTTCTGTTCCTATTGGAATTGTCATGGTACTGTAGCCTGGGTCCAGTCTGTTTCTGTTCATTATGGAATTGTCATGGTACTATAGCCTGGGTCCAGTCTGTTTCTGTTCATGGTACTATAGCCTGGGTCCAGTCTGTTTCTGTTCATTATGGAATTGTCATGGTACTGTAGCCTGGGTCCAGTCTGTTTCTGTTCATTATGGAATTGTCATGGTACTGTAGCCTGGGTCCAGTCTGTTTCTGTTCATTATGGAATTGTCATGGTATTATAGCCTGGGTCCAGTCTGTTTCTGTTCATTATGGAATTGTCATGCCAAGAGTGCAGAAACAGACTGGCACTCAGGCTACATATAATGTCTACTGACTTAAAATATCTACATCAGAAAGTATTTCTGAGGTTAAGGGTTAGGGGTCGGGGTTAAGGGACTCACTTGACATTAGACAGTATCTCAGAGGTTAGGGTTAGGGGTTAGAGGTCAGGGACTCACTTGACATCCAACAGTGTCTCTGAGGTGAACTCCAGGATGTCAGGTTATGGTTAGGGTTTAGGGGTTAGAGGTCAGGGACCTACTTGACATCCAACAGTGTCTCTGAGGTGAACTCCAGGATGTCAGGTTATGGTTAGGGTTTAGGGGTTAGGGGTTAGAGGTCAGGGACCTACTTGACATCCAACAGTGTCTCTGAGGTGAACTCCAGGATGTCAGGTTATGGTTAGGGGTTAGGGTTAGGGGTTAGAGGTCAGGGACCTACTTGACATCCAACAGTGTCTCTGAGGTGAACTCCAGGATGTCAGGTTATGTTTAGGGGTTAGGGGTTAGAGGTCAGGGACCTACTTGACATCCAACAGTGTCTCTGAGGTGAACTCCAGGATGTCAGGTTATGGTTAGGGTTTAGGGGTTAGGGGTTAGGGGTTAGAGGTCAGGGACCTACTTGACATCCAACAGTGTCTCTGAGGTGAACTCCAGGATGTCAGGTTATGGTTAGGGGTTAGAGGTCAGGGACCTACTTGACATCCAACAGTGTCTCTGAGGTGAACTCCAGGATGTCAGGTTATGGTTAGGGTTTAGGGGTTAGAGGTCAGGGACCTACTTGACATCCAACAGTGTCTCTGAGGTGAACTCCAGGATGTCAGGTTATGTTTAGGGGTTAGGGGTTAGAGGTCAGGGACCTACTTGACATCCAACAGTGTCTCTGAGGTGAACTCCAGGATGTCAGGTTATGGTTAGGGGTTAGGGGTTAGAGGTCAGGGACCTACTTGACATCCAACAGTGTCTCTGAGGTGAACTCCAGGATGTCAGGTTATGGTTAGGGGTTAGGGGTTAGAGGTTAGAGGTCAGGGACCTACTTGACATCCAACAGTGTCTCTGAGGTGAACTCCAGGATGTCAGGTTATGGTTAGGGGTTAGGGTTAGGGGTTAGAGGTCAGGGACCTACTTGACATCCAACAGTGTCTCTGAGGTGAACTCCAGGATGTCAGGTTATGGTTAGGGGTTAGGGGTTAGAGGTCAGGGACCTACTTGACATCCAACAGTGTCTCCGAGGTGAACTCCAGGATGTCAGGTTATGGTTAGGGTTTAGGGGTTAGGGGTTAGGGGTTAGAGGTCAGGGACCTACTTGACATCCAACAGTGTCTCTGAGGTGAACTCCAGGATGTCAGCGGCAGTGCCTACGAAGATGAGGAGGAGCTGAGACAGTTCATCCCTGGTCACCCCTCCTGCAACAGGGAGCAGCCACTTCCCTATGACCAGCAGGATCAACAGGGTCTGGTGCAGGGCCAGGATCCAGTCGTTAGCGCACACTGACGACAACAGAGATACTGAACCCTGTTGGGCCAAGCAGAGAGACACATAGTGGTTAGTATAACTGATTAGAGGTTATTAATGACTAGGTAACTCCAACCAGAGAGACACATAGTGGTTAGTATTACTGATTAGAGGTTATTAATGACTAGGTAACTCCAACCAGAGAGACACATAGTGGTTAGTATAACTGATTAGAGGTTATTAATGACTAGGTAACTCCAACCAGAGAGACACATAGTGGTTAGTATAACTGATTAGAGGTTATTAATGACTAGGTAACTCCAACCAGAGAGACACATAGTGGTTAGTATTACTGATTAGAGGTTATTAATGACTAGGTAACTCCAACCAGAGAGACACATAGTGGTTAGTATAACTGATTAGAGGTTATTAATGACTAGGTAACTCCAACCAGAGAGACACATAGTGGTTAGTATAACTGATTAGAGGTTATTAATGACTAGGTAACTCCAACCAGAGAGACACATAGTGGTTAGTATAACTGATTAGAGGTTATTAATGACTAGGTAACTCCAACCAGAGAGACACATAGTGGTTAGTATAACTGATTAGAGGTTATTAATGACTAGGTAACTCCAACCAGAGAGACACATAGTGGTTAGTATAACTGATTAGAGGTTATTAATGACTAGGTAACTCCAACCAGAGAGACACATAGTGGTTAGTATAACTGATTAGAGGTTATTAATGACTAGGTAACTCCAACCAGAGAGACACATAGTGGTTAGTATAACTGATTAGAGGTTATTAATGACTAGGTAACTCCAACCAGAGAGACACATAGTGGTTAGTATAACTGATTAGAGGTTATTAATGACTAGGTAACTCCAACCAGTGTTGTTATTATTAAAGATCAGTATCTCAAAATCTCCTTAAAAACATGAATGAATGTTTTCTAAGAGGTTAAGGGAGAGCCCAGTTCAGGCCAGGGGAGGGTACTACAGCCAGCAGCAGTCTGCCACATGAATAAAAGTCCTGTATGACGAAGCTTGTAATAGTTTTTATTAAGGGTTGTTTAGTTAAAAAACAACTTCTGTAGATCTATTTTAGTTATAAAAAGTCTGAGCTCACAATAAAGTCTTTGAGGTGCACCAGCAGCATTACCAAACAAACTGGTGTTAAAGGCAGCCTCTGTCTCGACAGGCCTGTAGGAAAAACCTGCAGGACACAGGAAACACTGTGGCTTCTGCCCACCTGGAGTAACGTCTCGCTGCCATTGGTGGAATTCCCTCTCCACATGTTTAACAGGCTCTTTATGTTTTCAGATGAATCCAGTTTGTCACACTGAGGATGAACAGACATACAGTACATGAGTTAAATTCATACGATACTATGTGTTCTAGCCTACAGTATGGACAATAGAAAAGAAACAGCATCATTTACACACAGTACATGATTACATTCACCATCATTTACACACAGTACATGATTACATTCACCATCATTTACACACAGTACATGATTACATTCACCATCATTTACACAGAGTACATGATTACATTCACCATCATTTACACACAGTACATGATTTCATTCACCATCATTTACACACAGTACATGATTACATTCACCATCATTTACACACAGTACATGATTATATTCACCATCATTTACACACAGTACATGATTACATTCACCATCATTTACACACAGTACAGTATAAGATTACATTCACCATCATTTACACACAGTACATGATTTCATACACCATCATTTACACAGAGTATATGATTTCCGCTCATTATGCAAGTTACAAATAAATGTACAACTAAAGTGAATTAATAAATGATTAAAAATCCTAAATAAAACAGAAGACCAAAGTCCTTACCCTGGAATCAGTAGCTTTGTTCTGCTGATGATGTAACTCTAGAATCCATAGAGATGGAATGATACTGATGAGGAACAGGAAGATGGCAGGAGAAAACCTGGAGACACGGAAAGATAACATGAAAAGGTATTAAAAACAAACAGTCAAGGCTACTAAACTTGAAGAAAAAGTCATTTCACAGTTCTATGTTATTTAGATTTACCATTTATAATCCTGTAATTGTTTTCTCTTCAGGGTTAAAATCATCTCGACCACCAGAGGAAGATAAAGGATCGTCAAGAACCAATAAAGAGCATTATTCTTAACCCAGACCACCCTCCATACTCCTATCAGAGAGATGAGGAGGAATAGCGACCGGGTAACAACCGCACAGATAAACTTCAATATCATCTTTTTGTCTGGGTCGGAGAAATACTATACAACTCCAGCTGCCTCATTAACGGGGCATGCTTCTAGTCTGCTCGCTGTCAGCCACTTCAACACACTGTTGAAAAAGTGACCGTTTAGGCACGCCTCTGTTATGGGTGTAAGATGGCACAGTGATGCCATCTGTTGGTAAATGTTCATTACCCTCAACTCTTGTGTTTTACCGGGGTGCTTGAGATACCCGGATGTGTTGTCATGTACTGAATAAGAGTGGTTACTCGCATCAATGCCTCTGTCTCGTCATTTAATGTTCAAACAGCCTCCGCACAACGAATACCCAATGGGTGCTGCCGGTGGCAAAATGCTGCGCTTGACGCGCGACATTGTGTAACAGTATAATTTTAAACAGTCCCCTCGCCCATACCCGGGCGCGAACCTTCTGCACACATCAACAACAGTCACCCACGAAGCGTCGTTACCCATCGCTCCACAAAAGCCGCGGCCCTTGCAGAGCAAGGGGAACTACTACTTCAAGGTCTCAGAGCAAGGGGAACTACTACTTCAAGGTCTCAGAGCAAGTGACGTAACCGATTGAAACGCTATTTAGCGCACACCGCTAACTAAGCTAGCCGTTTCACATCCGTTACAATTGCAAAGCAATTAGTTGAGTAAAATTAAATGTTACATGTTTAAGGGAGTTGCATGTAGGAAGTATTATTATACGGTGCATTCGGAAACTATTCAGACCAGTTTCTACATTTTGTTACGTTACAGCCTTATTCTAAAATTGATACAATTCTTTTTTTTTCTCATCAATCCACACTATACCCCATGATCACAAATCGAAAACAAATGTATAAAAAATGAACACATAAATACCTTATTTACATTAGTATTCAGACCTTTGACTACAGACTCAAAATTGAGCTCAGCTGCATCCTGTTTCCATTGATCATCCTTGAGATGTTTCTACAACTTGATTGTCCAACTGGTAAATTCAATTGATTGGTCATGATCTGGAAAGGCACACACCTGTCTATATAATGTTCCACAGTTGACAGTGCAAGTCAGAGCAAACCCCCCCCCCAATAATAATTTTAAACTACATTGTTGGCTAGAGGCTCGTAAGTAAGCATTTTACTGTAAGGTTATATTCGGCGCATGTGACTTATACAATTGGATTTGATGGGGCAGTGTGATGGCGATTGCATTGTCTGTAATGCACGAACACGTCTCATAAAAGTCATGATGTTTTTGTTTGGTTAGCTTTTGGAAATTGTAGAAATAAAAACATTTCCCTCTTCAGAAGTTCCAACTAGGCAGGCTAACGTTAGTTAGTTAATTTGCTAGGTATTATACAGTAGGCGTATATTCAACCATGCTGGTCATTTATGAACATTTGAACATCTTGGCCACGTTCTGTTATAATCTCCACCCGGCACAGCCAGAAGAGGACTGGCCACCCCTGTCATGCAGGTGAAGGAGGACCCAAACGCGACTTAACAGAAACAGAGTTTATTAATGCTCAAAACCAAATAACTGAAATCCTCTAGATAGTAGAGGGGAAAACAACTGGAGAAGCGGCCACAGACTGCAGGTCGCTTCGGGTAGGCGCAGGCCGTAGTCCACTGAGACACCTGCTCACACGCAGCGTCTGAAGAAGGCACAAAACACGACAGGACAGGGTGATACACAATCACGGCAAAAAACACGACAGGACAGGGCGAAACGCAATAACAGCATGGAATACAAAACAAGGAACCGACCGCACAGGAACGGAACACAAAGGAATAAATAGGGAGTCTAATCAGGGGAAAGGATCGGGAACAGGTGTGGGAAGGCTAAATGATGATTAGGGGAATAGGAACAGCTGGGAGCAGGAACGGAACGACAGAGAGAAGAGAGAGCGAGAGAGTGAAAGGGGGGGAGGGGGAGAGAGAGGGATAGAACCAAACAAGACCAGCAGAGGGAAACGAATAGCATGGGGAGCACAGGGACAAGACATGACAATAAATGACAAACATGACAACCCCACATATGCTCTCTCTAATTCTCTCTTTCTTTCTCTCTCTCTCGGAGGACCTGAGCCCTAGGACCGTGCCCCAGGACTACCTGACATGATGGCTCCTTGCTGTCCCCAGTCCACCTGACTGTGCTGCTGCTCCAGTTTCAACTGTTCTGCCTTATTATTATTTGACCATGCTGGTCATTTATGAACATTTGAACATCTTGGTCATGTTCTGTTATAATCTCTACCCGGCACAGCCAGAAGAGGACTGGCCACCCCACATAGCCTGGTTCCTCTCTAGGTTTCTTCCTAGGTTTTGGCCTTTCTAGGGAGTTTTTCCTAGCCACCGTGCTTTTACACCTGCATTGTTTGCTGTTTGGGGTTTTAGGCTGGGTTTCTGTACAGCACTTTGAGATATCAGCTGATGTACGAAGGGCTATATAAATAAATTTGATTTGATATTAATAATGATATAGTTAATATAATTAGACAATCATAATTGACTGTAGCGTATGTAAAGCACCCATAAACTACCGGTCGCCGCGGAACGAACGACTGACACCTTTCCGGGAAAGTCCGGTCCATTTAAAAATCATTCCTGCCTCCTTCGCCCTGCAAGTGTATACTTGAAACGTTATCAGAAGCGTCCACCTAATTTGAGGGCTGAGGGGACAGGGTGTGTCGTTTAAGTGTTTGGAAAACAACCCTAAAGCAAATACATTTGTATGAAGCTGAATCAGGAAATGAATGTCCTCTCTTCATTGCAGATCCCGCCTTCATTCTTGTGTGATCCTTTTTCTCGAAATCTAAAAGCACAACATAGATTTAAGCTAGTGTCTTAAGTAGCAGAACATGTTATTACTCCAACCAAGTGAAAGAGAGAAATTACACGTTTTAATTTTCATCAAAAACAAAAGCCTTTGAGTTGACGGCTTGCGCAGTTCGGTGCGAGACAACCGTTAACCAGAAGACATGTCTCTCTCTACCCATGTCATTATCTCATTATCACAGCATGTATGGAGTCTATAATAACATTAGATCTCAGCCAGACACCATGTTAGCGCCTGTTTTTCTATTGGAGAAGCAGCTTCTGCCTGTCTTGATACTGTACTTTCATTGACTATAGAGGAGACGGTATGCTATTCGGCCAAAATGAGAAGTACCAGTACGGCGCTCCGGACAGCACTGGTTACAGGTTGACTAGACAGATCTAACACAGTGTTGCCAACTCCTCAGTAATGGAAAGTAGCTATTGGCGGTTCGTTTTTTAATTGATTTTTATTTGTCGCTAGAGGGGTCTGAATACTCGCTAAATACAGCGACTGAGTCTCTAAGTTGACAACACAGCGATTGTAGAATCAGCTTTATCCATCTCGATAGACCAGACTGCCCGGAAGCTCATCACCCGGACCGGAAGCTCACCGCCCGGAAGCTCATCACCCGGACCGGAAGCTTATCACCCGGACCGGAAGCTCACCGCCCGTCCACTGTGGACATGTTGCCATGGTAACGCTGGTGACTAAAACATGTCTGCAAAAGCGAAACAAAGCAACAAGTCAGCGGATAAAAATGCAAACGATAGAAATGACGTTGCGTCCAAAGTAGGAAGATATGTTAAAACCCTATTAATATTTAATATTATATGAAATATTTACTACATCATTTGTCTGGTTATTATTTGACAAACTGTTATCATAGCTAGAACTAACCTAGTTTGGCCAGCTAACCAAACTCAACTTGTGTTCTGAATCCAATTAATACAGGAAAGTGATGCTGAAAAAGCCAACCCTCAATGGAAACCTATTTCCCATGAACAAATCAACACGCTGTTGGATTTGACAGTGGAACAAGTGCAATTGTAAGTAACGAGGATATATGGACCTACTGGCCAGTTTATCTGGAAGTGTTTCATGTATCAACCTTTTGTTTTACAACAGCCAGTTTGAAGAAATACTTGGTTTGAAGAACTACCAGACGTGTCTGAAGGAGGCTTCCCGGTTGGACTACTTTGTCTCTGGCTTCTGGTGGACCAGGGAGATGAACTACACCTGTCAACAGATCTCATTCATCATGGCTCTACTGCAATTGTTACTGGACAACATCAGTGGTAAGTCATAGGATTTATAGGTAACAGACAGTATCAAATCAAATTTTATCGGTCACAGATCGAATCTCCGAGCTGACGAGGTACAAATCTGTCGTTCTGCCCCTGAACAGGCAGTTAACCCACTGTTCCGAGGCCGTCATTGAAAATAAGAATTTGTTCTTAACTGACTTGCCTAGTTAAATAAAGGTAAAATAAATAAAATTAGCAGATGTTATTGCGGGTGTAGTGAAACGCTTGTGCTTCTAGCTCTGACAGTGCAGTAATATCTAACATGTAATATCTAACAAATGACACAACATAAACCCAATACACACAAATCTAAGTAAAGGACAAGTGATGTCAGAGCGGAACGCACTAAGATAGAATACAGTATGTACATATGAGATGAGTAATACATAGACTAAAATACAGTAGAATAGAATACAGTATGTACATATGAGATGAGAAATACACAGACTAAGATACAGTAGAATAGAATACAGTATATACATATGAGATGAGTAATACATAGACTAAGATACAGTAGAATAGAATACAGTATATACATATGAGAAATACATAGACTAAGATACAGTAGAATAGAATACAGTATATATGACATAGAATACACTACACATGAGATGAGAAATGCAAGATGTGTAAACATTATTAGAGATGAAAAATGCAAGATATGTAAACATTATTAAGTGAATGAGATACCATAGTATAGAATAAAGTATGAGATGAGTAATTTACTGTATAACCTATTATTTTTTTTATTTTTTGAAATGTACCCCTATTTCAACCCCAATTTCATGGTATCCAATTAGCAGTATCTTGTCTCATCGCTACAACTCCCGTACGGGCTCGGGAGAGACGAAGGTTGAAAGTCATGTGTCCTCTGATACACAATCCAAACCAAGCCGCACTGCTTCTTAACACATCGTGCATCCAACCCGGGAAGCCAGCAGCACCAATGTGTCGGAGGAGACACTCCAATGTGCCTGGCAACCACTGCGCCTGGCCCTCCACAGGAGTCGCTGGTGAGACAAGGATATCCCTACCGGCCAAGCCCTCCCTAACCCGGACGACGCTGGGCCAATTGTGCGTTGCCCCACGGACCTCCCGGTCGTGGCCAGTTACGACAGAGCCTGGGCGCGAACCCAGAGTCTCTGGTGGCACAGCTGGCGCTGCAGTACAGCGCCCTTAACCACTGCGCCACCCGGGAAGCCGCAACCTATAATTTTGATTTGTTACCACGAAACTTGGGGTGTGGGCCACAAAATTGAGGTGTGGGCCACAAAATCTGAACTCCTCATGACCGGCCACAGTGGCTCGCAGGCCTGCATATCCACATCTATACCCACACATACAGACAGCCTTTTAGTGGGCCCTAAGTAACATTTAGTTGGGGTCCCACCCCACCCTGCGAGAATTTAAGTTGCCCCCCTCATGACAGCAGAGCGAAGAAAATAGAGTTAATTTCCTCCAAAACTTCACCATTTGAGATAAAGTATTTCAATCTTCTGGATTTGTCAGTTGGGATAATTAGGAATACAGCGCCATCTCCCATCCTTGGATTAAGGTATGTTTTCCGAGACACATCTCACGCTCCTTGCTGTCCTGATCTTGGCACGGCACCGTTCCTGCCTCAGAGAGAGAAGTAATGAACGTCCAGTCAGATTCCTATGGCTAACGTCAATATGGACTGGCTGTGGCTAATATCTGTATTCATATCTGTCCTCAATGTCCCAGAGAAGCAGATGCCGTTTGTTGATAACCTGAATGAGTTGGCCAAGATGATATCAGGAACGCGCCAGTCTCCTTCTCCAGAGGTCGACTCACTGTTTGATGCTGAGCAGGCCATGTCCATCACTGACTACCTGAAGTGCAGGTAGCAAGACTCTTCTCTATTAGCCTTTTTAGTAAGGCCTACATGATTAATATCACATGAACACTGTCCTTACTTACCTGGTGATAATCCATTCAGAGCAGTGACCCTCATATGGGATGTTGAAGTTCTGCTCTGTTGGTTACTTATCTTGGTTCACCTGTTTTACGATAGTCTCTTTCAGAACTACCAACTCTATGAGTTTCTCTTCAGCCAACCTAGAGAGGAGCTGCTCCTTGGGAAGAAGGTGAGACTGCCTGGGTCATTGTGTCCGTATGTATGTTGAGGTTTCCTGAAGGAAGCTAGTGAGTAACTTGGAAGGGCAGTGACCATAAAGAGTCCTTTCCTGTCATTGTCCCTAACCATTTATCTGTCATCTCTGTCTAACTAACTCACCACCAGGAGGCCATTTATCTGTCATCTCTGTCTAACTCACCACCAGGAGGCCATTTATCTGTCATCTCTGTCTAACTCACCATCAGGAGACCATTTATCTGTCATCTCTGTCTAACTTACCATCAGGAGGCCATTTATCTGTCATCTCTGTCTAACTCACCACCAGGAGGCCATTTATCTGTCATCTCTGTCTAACTCACCATCAGGAGACCATTTATCTGTCATCTCTGTCTAACTCACCATCAGGAGAGAATTTATCTGTCCTCTCTGTCGAACTCACCATCAGTGATGTATGGAGTCTATAATAACATCAGATCTCATCAGATCTCAAGGTATCACAGCATGTATGGAGCCTATAATAACATCAGATCTCATTATCACAGCATGTATGGAGCCTATAATAACATCAGATCTCATTATCACAGCATGTATGGAGCCTATAATAACATTAAATCTCATTATCACAGCATGTATGGAGCCTATAATAACATTATATCTCATTATCACAGCATGTATGGAGCCTATAATAACATTATATCTCATTATCACAGCATGTATGGAGCCTATAATAACATCAGATCTCATTATCACAGCATGTATGGAGCCTATAATAACATTAAATCTCATTATCACAGCATGTATGGAGCCTATAATAACATTATATCTCATTATCACAGCATGTATGGAGTCTATAATAACATCAGATCTCATTATCACAGCATGTATGGAGCCTATAGTATCAGATCTCATTATCACAGCATGTATGGAGTCTATAATAACATTAGATCTCATTATCACAGCATGTATGGAGCCTATAATAACATCAGAGCCCATTCAATTGATTTGTTCAATCAGAGCTCTTTTCTAGGAGCTGCAACTTCCAGGATGTGACATATAAACTCCTCATCATTTCCAGATCGAGCTGTAGTTTAGTGATTTATCCCTGACAGTTTGGAGCTATAATGAATGAGTCTGTTTGATTTCCCATTGATACCTTAACAAGGTCTGTTACCAGTTAATATGATCCTTTTCTTAATATATTCACAAATGTGAAGGCAAACATCCAACATATTCTACTGTAAGATCATGGGTGAGACTACAACCTCTATTTCCTGACTTACTGTATTCCAGAGGACCATAGAGGTGATCAGCTCAGCAGACTTTGTAGCCCCGTTGGAAGAAGGCATGAATACTGATGACTACCCCCATTACATGACTCCTGTTGAACAGCAGGAAGAGGTACTGTACTGTACTGTAGGACTACTGATGACTACCTCCATTACATGACTCCTGTTGAACAGCAGGAAGAGGTACTGTACTGTACTGTAGGACTACTGATGACTACCTCCATTACATGACTCCTGTTGAACAGCAGGAAGAGGTACTGTACTGTAGGACTACTGATGACTACCTCCATTACATGACTCCTGTTGAACAGCAGGAAGAGGTACTGTACTGTAGGACTACTGATGACTACCTCCATTACATGACTCCTGTTGAACAGCAGGAAGAGGTACTGTACTGTACTGTAGGACTACTGATGACTACCTCCATTACATGACTCCTGTTGAACAGCAGGAAGAGGTACTGTACTGTAGGACTACTGATGACTACCTCATTACATGACTCCTGTTGAACAGCAGGAAGAGGTACTGTACTGTAGGACTACTGATGACTACCTCATTACATGACTCCTGTTGAACAGCAGGAAGAGGTACTGTACTGTAGGACTACTGATGACTACCTCATTACATGACTCCTGTTGAACAGCAGGAAGAGGTACTGTACTGTAGGACTACTGATGACTACCTCCATTACATGACTCCTGTTGAACAGCAGGAAGAGGTACTGTACTGTAGGACTACTGATGACTACCTCCATTACATGACTCCTGTTGAACAGCAGGAAGAGGTACTGTACTGTACTGTAGGACTACTGATGACTACCTCCATTACATGACTCCTGTTGAACAGCAGGAAGAGGTACTGTACTGTACTGTAGGACTACTGATGACTACCTCCATTACATGACTCCTGTTGAACAGCAGGAAGAGGTACTGTACTGTACTGTAGGACTACTGATGACTACCTCCATTACATGACTCCTGCAGGAAGAACAGCAGGAAGAGACTACCTCCATTACATGACTGTACTGTACTGTAGGACTACTGATGACTACCTCCATTACATGACTCCTGTTGAACAGCAGGAAGAGTACTGTACTGTAGGACTACTGATGACTACCTCCATTACATGACTCCTGTTGAACAGCAGGAAGAGGTACTGTACTGTACTGTAGGACTACTGATGACTACCTCCATTACATGACTCCTGTTGAACAGCAGGAAGAGGTACTGTACTGTAGGACTACTGATGACTACCTCCATTACATGACTCCTGTTGAACAGCAGGAAGAGGTACTGTACTGTAGGACTACTGATGACTACCTCCATTACATGACTCCTGTTGAACAGCAGGAAGAGGTACTGTACTGTACTGTAGGACTACTGATGACTACCTCCATTACATGACTCCTGTTGAACAGCAGGAAGAGGTACTGTACTGTACTGTAGGACTACTGATGACTACCTCCATTACATGACTCCTGTTGAACAGCAGGAAGAGGTACTGTACTGTAGGACTACTGATGACTACCTCCATTACATGACTCCTGTTGAACAGCAGGAAGAGGTACTGTACTGTACTGTAGGACTACTGATGACTACCTCATTACATGACTCCTGTTAGAACAGCAGGAAGAGTACTGTACTGTACTGTAGGACTACTGATGACTACCTCCATTACATGACTCCTGTTGAACAGCAGGAAGAGGTACTGTACTGTACTGTAGGACTACTGATGACTACCTCATTACATGACTCCTGTTGAACAGCAGGAAGAGGTACTGTACTAGGACTACTGATGACTACCTCCATTACATGACTCCTGTTGAACAGCAGGAAGAGGTACTGTACTGTAGGACTACTGATGACTACCTTCATTACATGACTCCTGTTGAACAGCAGGAAGAGTACTGTACTGTACTGTAGGACTACTGATGACTACCTCCATTACATGACTCCTGTTGAACAGCAGGAAGAGGTACTGTACTGTAGGACTACTGATGACTACCTCATTACATGACTCCTGTTGAACAGCAGGAAGAGGTACTGTACTGTAGGACTACTGATGACTACCTCCATTACATGACTCCTGTTGAACAGCAGGAAGAGGTACTGTACTGTAGGACTACTGATGACTACCTCATTACATGACTCCTGTTGAACAGCAGGAAGAGGTACTGTACTGTAGGACTACTGATGACTACCTCCATTACATGACTCCTGTTGAACAGCAGGAAGAGGTACTGTACTGTAGGACTACTGATGACTACCTCCATTACATGACTCCTGTTGAACAGCAGGAAGAGGTACTGTACTGTACTGTAGGACTACTGATGACTACCTCCATTACATGACTCTGTTGAACAGCAGGAAGAGGTACTGTACTGTAGGACTACTGATGACTACCTCCATTACATGACTCCTGTTGAACAGCAGGAAGAGGTACTGTACTGTACTGTAGGACTACTGATGACTACCTCCATTACATGACTCCTGTTGAACAGCAGGAAGAGGTACTGTACTGTACTGTAGGACTACTGATGACTACCTCCATTACATGACTCCTGTTGAACAGCAGGAAGAGGTACTGTACTGTACTGTAGGACTACTGATGACTACCTCATTACATGACTCCTGTTGAACAGCAGGAAGAGGTACTGTACTGTAGGACTACTGATGACTACCCCATTACATGACTCCTGTTGAACAGCAGGAAGAGGTACTGTACTGTAGGACTACTGATGACTACCTCCATTACATGACTCCTGTTGAACAGCAGGAAGAGGTACTGTACTGTAGGACTACTGATGACTACCTCCATTACATGACTCTTGTAGAACAGCAGGAAGAGGTACTGTACTGTAGGACTACTGATGACTACCTCCATTACATGACTCCTGTTGAACAGCAGGAAGAGGTACTGTACTGTAGGACTACTGATGACTACCTCATTACATGACTCCTGTTGAACAGCAGGAAGAGGTACTGTACTGTACTGTAGGACTACTGATGACTACCTCCATTACATGACTCCTGTTGAACAGCAGGAAAGAGGTACTGTACTGTAGGACTACTGATGACTACCTCATTACATGACTCCTGTTGAACAGCAGGAAGAGGGTACAGGACTGACTACCTACATTACTGTACTGTAGGACTACTGATGACTACCTCATTACATGACTCTGTTGAACAGCAGGAAGAGGTACTGTACTGTAGGACTACTGATGACTACCTCCATTACATGACTCCTGTTGAACAGCAGGAAAGGTACTGTACTGTACTGTAGGACTACTGATGACTACCTCATTACATGACTCCTGTTGAACAGCAGGAAGAGGTACTGTACTGTACTGTAGGACTACTGATGACTACCTCATTACATGACTCCTGTTGAACAGCAGGAAGAGGTGTACTGTACTGTAGGACTACTGATGACTACCTCATTACATGACTCCTGTAGAACAGCAGGAAGAGGTACTGTACTGTAGGACTACTGATGACTACCTCATTACATGACTCCTGTTGAACAGCAGGAAGAGGTACTGTACTGTACTGTAGGACTACTGATGACTACCTCCATTACATGACTCCTGTTGAACAGCAGGAAGAGGTACTGTACTGTACTGTAGGACTACTGATGACTACCTCCATTACATGACTCTTGTAGAACAGCAGGAAGAGGTACTGTACTGTACTGTAGGACTACTGATGACTACCTCCATTACATGACTCCTGTAGAACAGCAGGAAGAGGTACTGTACTGTAGGACTACTGATGACTACCTCCATTACATGACTCCTGTAGAACAGCAGGAAGAGGTACTGTACTGTAGGACTACTGATGACTACCTCCATTACATGACTCCTGTTGAACAGCAGGAAGAGGTACTGTACTGTACTGTAGGACTACTGATGACTACCTCCATTACATGACTCCTGTAGAACAGCAGGAAGAGGTACTGTACTGTAGGACTACTGATGACTACCTCCATTACATGACTCCTGTTGAACAGCAGGAAGAGGTACTGTACTGTAGGACTACTGATGACTACCTCCATTACATGACTCCTGTTGAACAGCAGGAAGAGGTACTGTACTGTAGGACTACTGATGACTACCTCCATTACATGACTCTTGTAGAACAGCAGGAAGAGGTACTGTACTGTAGGACTACTGATGACTACCTCCATTACATGACTCCTTTGAACAGCAGGAAGAGGTACTGTACTGTACTGTAGGACTACTGACTACCTCCATTACATGACTCTGTAGGTACTAGGACTGCTGACTACCTCCATTACATGACTCCTGTAGAACAGCAGGAAGAGGTACTGTACTGTACTGTAGGACTACTGATGACTACCTCCATTACATGACTCTTGTAGAACAGCAGGAAGAGGTACTGTACTGTAGGACTACTGATGACTACCTCCATTACATGACTCCTGTAGAACAGCAGGAAGAGGTACTGTACTGTAGGACTACTGATGACTACCTCCATTACATGACTCTGTAGAACAGCAGGAAGAGGTACTGTACTGTAGGACTACTGATGACTACCTCCATTACATGACTCCTGTTGAACAGCAGGAAGAGGTACTGTACTGTACTGTAGGACTACTGATGACTACCTCCATTACATGACTCCTGTTGAACAGCAGGAAGAGTACTGTACTGTACTGTAGGACTACTGATGACTACCTCCATTACATGACTCCTGTAGAACAGCAGGAAGAGGTACTGTACTGTACTGTAGGACTACTGATGACTGCCTCATTACATGACTCCTGTAGAACATCAGGAAGAGGTACTGTACTGTAGGACTACTGATGACTACCTCCATTACATGACTCCTGTTGAACAGCAGGAAGAGGTACTGTACTGTACTGTAGGACTACTGACTGACTACCTCCATTACATGACTCCTGTAGAACAGCAGGAAGTACTGTACTGTACTGTAGGACTACTGTACTGTACTCCTGTAGGACTACTGATGACTGCCTCATTACATGACTCCTGTAGAACAGCAGGAAGAGGTACTGTACTGTAGGACTACTGATGACTACCTCCATTACATGACTCCTGTTGAACAGCAGGAAGATGTACTGTACTGTAGGACTACTGATGTACTGTTGAACAGCAGGAAGAGGTACTGTACTAGGACTACTGATGACTACCTCCATTACATGACTCCTGTAGAACAGCAGGAAGAGGTACTGTACTGTACTGTAGGACTACTGATGACTGCCTCATTACATGACTCCTGTAGAACAGCAGGAAGAGGTACTGTACTGTAGGACTACTGATGACTACCTCCATTACATGACTCCTGTAGAACAGCAGGAAGAGGTACTGTACTGTAGGACTACTGATGACTACCTCATTACATGACTCCTGTTGAACAGCAGGAAGAGGTACTGTACTGTACTGTAGGACTACTGATGACTACCTCCATTACATGACTCCTGTAGAACAGCAGGAAGAGGTACTGTACTGTAGGACTACTGATGACTACCTCCATTACATGACTCCTGTTGAACAGCAGGAAGAGGTACTGTACTGTAGGACTACTGATTATTACCTCATTACTCCTGTAGAACAGCAGGAAGAGGTACTATAATTGACTTTACCATGGGCTCTGCTTAGGTCACTGCTCACAGCTGATGTTTTTATATTTTCATGTACTATCTGGATTTAAAAGACAAGTAGATTAATAACTAGTACATATTGTATTGTTGTGTATTAGTTAGTGTCACTCCTATTCCAAAACTCTTTTACCAAGTCAGTGATTCTGCTATTTCCCATAAGACCACAGGTGGGTGCTGTCACACTGTTGAAGACCTCTTCACTGAGAACTGAAGCTATGACTGATCAATGTGTTACCACGACTACTAGTACATACCATAACGGTTGATTTGAACATGTAGCAACAGAATGTCTGATACTGACCCAGGGACAGAGGACCAGCCTGTCTGATAGGTGGTGTTCTGTTGACCCAGAGGACAGAGGACCAGCCTGTCTGATAGGTGGTGTTCTGTTGACCCAGAGGACTAGCCTGTCTGATAGGTGGTGTTCTGTTGACCCAGAGGACCAGCCTGTCTGATAGGTGGTGTTCTGTTGACCCAGGGACAGAGGACCAGCCTGTCTGATAGGTGGTGTTCTGTTGACCCAGGGACAGAGGACCAGCCTGTCTGATAGGTGGTGTTCTGTTGACCCAGAGGACAGAGGACCAGCCTGTCTGATAGGTGGTGTTCTGTTGACCCAGAGGACTAGCCTGTCTGATAGGTGGTGTTCTGTTGACCCAGAGGACTAGCCTGTCTGATAGGTGGTGTTCTGTTGACCCAGGGACAGAGGACCAGCCTGTCTGATAGGTGGTGTTCTGTTGACCCAGAGGACTAGCCTGTCTGATAGGTGGTGTTCTGTTGACCCAGAGGACCAGCCTGGCTGATAGGTGGTGTTCTGTTGACCCAGAGGACCAGCCTGTCTGATAGGTGGTGTTCTGTTGACCCAGAGGACCAGCCTGTCTGGTGGGTGGTGTTCTGTTGACCCAGAGGACCAGCCTGTAAGATAGATGGTGTTCTGTTGACCCAGAGGACTAGCCTGTCTGATAGGTGTTCTGTTGACCCAGGGGACCAGCCTGTTCTGATAGGTGTTCTGTTGACCCAGAGGACTAGCCTGTCTGATATGTGTTCTGTTGACCCAGAGGACCAGCCTGTCTGATAGGTGGTGTTCTGTTGACCCAGAGGACCAGCCTGTCTGATAGGTGGTGTTCTGTTGACCCAGAGGACCAGCCTGTCTGATAGGTGGTGTTCTGTTGACCCAGAGGACCGGCCTGTCTGATAGGTGGTGTTCTGTTGACCCAGGGACAGAGGACCAGCCTGTCTGATAGGTGGTGTTCTGTTGACCCAGGGACAGAGGACCAGCCTGTCTGATAGGTGGTGTTCTGTTGACCCAGGGACAGAGGACCAGCCTGTCTGATAGGTGGTGTTCTGTTGACCCAGAGGACCAGCCTGTCTGATAGGTGGTGTTCTGTTGACCCAGAGGACCAGCCTGTCTGATAGGTGGTGTTCTGTTGACCCAGAGGACCAGCCTGTCTGATAGGTGGTGTTCTGTTGACCCAGGGACAGAGGACCAGCCTGTCTGATAGGTGGTGTCTGTTGACCCAGAGGACCAGCCTGTCTGATAGGTGGTGTTCTGTTGACCCAGGGACCAGCCTGTCTGATAGGTGGTGTTCTGTTGACCCAGGGACAGAGGACCAGCCTGTCTGATAGGTGGTGTTCTGTTGACCCAGAGGACCAGCCTGGCTGATAGGTGGTGTTCTGTTGACCCAGAGGACCAGCCTGTCTGGTGGGTGGTGTTCTGTTGACCCAGGGACAGGACCAGCCTGTAAGATAGGTGGTGTTCTGTTGACCCAGAGGACCAGCCTGTCTGATAGGTGGTGTTCTTTGACCCAGAAGACCAGCCTGTTCTGATAGGTGGTGTTCTGTTGACCCAGGGACAGAGGACCAGCCTGTCTGATAGGTGTTCTGTTGACCCAGGGACAGGACCAGCCTGTCTGATAGGTGGTGTTCTGTTGACCCAGAGACAGAGGACCAGCCTGTCTGATAGGTGGTGTTCTGTTGACCCAGGGACCAGCCTGTCTGATAGGTGGTGTTCTGTTGACCCAGGGACAGAGGACCAGCCTGTCTGATAGGTGGTGTCTGTTGACCCAGAGGACCAGCCTGTCTGATAGGTGGTGTTCTGTTGGCCCAGGGACAGAGGACCAGCCTGTCTGATAGGTGGTGTTCTGTTGACCCAGGGACAGAGGACCAGCCTGTCTGATAGGCGGTGTTCTGTTGACCCAGGGACAGAGGACCAGCCTGTCTGATAGGTGGTGTTCTGTTGACCCAGAGGACCAGCCTGTCTGATAGGTGGTGTTCTTTGACCCAGGGACAGAGGACCAGCCTGTCTGATAGGTGGTGTTCTGTTGACCCAGAGGACCAGCCTGTCTGATAGGTGGTGTTCTTTTGACCCAGAAGACCAGCCTGTCTGATAGGTGGTGTTCTGTTGACCCAGGGACAGAGGACCAGCCTGTCTGATAGGTGTTCTGTTGACCCAGGGACAGAGGACCAGCCTGTCTGATAGGTGGTGTTCTGTTGACCCAGAGACAGAGGACCAGCCTGTCTGATAGGTGGTGTTCTGTTGACCCAGGACAGAGGACCAGCCTGTCTGATAGGTGGTGTTCTGTTGACCCAGGGACAGAGGACCAGCCTGTCTGATAGGTGGTGTTCTGTTGACCCAGGGACAGAGGACCAGCCTGTCTGATAGGTGGTGTTCTGTTGACCCAGGGACAGAGGACCAGCCTGTCTGATAGGTGGTGTTCTGTTGACCCAGGGAGGACTAGCCTGTCTGATAGGTGGTGTTCTGTTGACCCAGAGGACCAGCCTGTCTGATAGGTGGTGTTCTGTTGACCCAGAGGACTAGCCTGTCTGATAGTTGGTGTTCTGTTGACCCACAGGACCAGCCTGGCTGATAGGTGGTGTTCTGTTGACCCAGAGGACCAGCCTGTCTGGTGGGTGGTGTTCTGTTGACCCAGAGGACCAGCCTGTAAGATAGGTTGTGTTCTGTTGACCCAGAAGACCAGCCTGTCTGATAGATGTTCTGTTGACCCAGGGGACCAGCCTGTTCTGATAGGTGTTCTGTTGACCCAGAGGACTAGCCTGTCTGATAGGTGTTCTGTTGACCCAGAGGACCAGCCTGTCTGATAGGTGGTGTTCTGTTGACCCAGAGGGCCAGCCCGTCTGATAGGTGGTGTGTGGTCTGTTGACCCAGAGGATCAGCCTGTTTGATAGGTGGTGTTCTGTTGACCCAGAGGACAGGGCCTGTCTGATAGGTGGTGTTCTGTTGACCCAGAGGACCAGCCTGTCTGATAGGTGGTGTCTGTTGACCCAGAGGACCAGCCTGTCTGATAGGTGGTGTTCTGTTGACCCAGGGACAGAGGACCAGCCTGTCTGATAGGTGGTGTTCTGTTGACCCAGGGACAGAGGACCAGCCTGTCTGATAGGTGGTGTTCTGTTGACCCAGGGACAGAGGACCAGCCTGTCTGATAGGTGGAGTTCTGTTGACCCAGAGGACCAGCCTGTCTGATAGGTGGTGTTCTGTTGACCCAGAGGACCAGCCTGTCTGATAGGTGGTGTTCTGTTGACCCAGAGGACCAGCCTGTCTGATAGGTGGTGTCTGTTGACCCAGAGGACCAGCCTGTCTGATAGGTGGTGTTCTGTTGGCCCAGGGACAGAGGACCAGCCTGTCTGATAGGTGGTGTTCTGTTGACCCAGAGGACCAGCCTGTCTGATAGGTGGTGTTCTGTTGACCCAGAGGACCAGCCTGTCTGATAGGTGGTGTTCTGTTGACCCAGGGACAGAGGACCAGCCTGTCTGATAGGTGGTGTCTGTTGACCCAGAGGACCAGCCTGTCTGATAGGTGGTGTTCTGTTGACCCAGAGGACCAGCCTGTCTGATAGGTGGTGTTCTGTTGACCCAGAGGACTAGCCTGTCTGATAGGTGGTGTTCTGTTGACCCAGAGGACCAGCCTGGCTGATAGGTGGTGTTCTGTTGACCCAGAGGACCAGCCTGTCTGGTGGGTGGTGTTCTGTTGACCCAGAGGACCAGCCTGTAAGATAGGTGGTGTTCTGTTGACCCAGAAGACCAGCCTGTCTGATAGGTGTTCTGTTGACCCAGGGACCAGCCTGTTCTGATAGGTGTTCTGTTGACCCAGAGGACTAGCCTGTCTGATAGGTGTTCTGTTGACCCAGAGGACCATCCTGTTCTATAGGTGGTGTTCTGTTGACCCAGAGGACCAGCCTGTCTGATAGGTGGTGTCTGTTGACCCAGAGGACCAGCCTGTCTGATAGGTGGTGTTCTGTTGGCCCAGGGACAGAGGACCAGCCTGTCTGATAGGTGGTGTTCTGTTGACCCAGGGACAGAGGACCAGCCTGTCTGATAGGCGGTGTTCTGTTGACCCAGGGACAGAGGACCAGCCTGTCTGATAGGTGGTGTTCTGTTGACCCAGAGGACCAGCCTGTCTGATAGGTGGTGTTCTGTTGACCCAGGGACAGAGGACCAGCCTGTCTGATAGGTGGTGTTCTGTTGACCCAGAGGACCAGCCTGTCTGATAGGTGGTGTTCTTTTGACCCAGAAGACCAGCCTGTCTGATAGGTGGTGTTCTGTTGACCCAGGGACAGAGGACCAGCCTGTCTGATAGGTGTTCTGTTGACCCAGGGACAGAGGACCAGCCTGTCTGATAGGTGGTGTTCTGTTGACCCAGAGACAGAGGACCAGCCTGTCTGATAGGTGGTGTTCTGTTGACCCAGGGACAGAGGACCAGCCTGTCTGATAGGTGGTGTTCTGTTGACCCAGGGACAGAGGACCAGCCTGTCTGATAGGTGGTGTTCTGTTGACCCAGGGACAGAGGACCAGCCTGTCTGATAGGTGGTGTTCTGTTGACCCAGGGACAGAGGACCAGCCTGTCTGATAGGTGGTGTTCTGTTGACCCAGAGGACTAGCCTGTCTGATAGGTGGTGTTCTGTTGACCAGAGGACCAGCCTGTCTGATAGGTGGTGTTCTGTTGACCCAGGGACAGAGGACCAGCCTGTCTGATAGGTGGTGTTCTGTTGACCCAGAGGACTAGCCTGTAAGATAGGTTGTGTTCTGTTGACCCAGAAGACCAGCCTGTCTGATAGATGTTCTGTTGACCCAGGGGACCAGCCTGTTCTGATAGGTGTTCTGTTGACCCAGAGGACTAGCCTGTCTGATAGGTGTTCTGTTGACCCAGAGGACCAGCCTGTCTGATAGGTGGTGTCTGTTGACCCAGAGGACCAGCCTGTCTGATAGGTGGTGTTCTGTTGACCCAGGGACAGAGGACCAGCCTGTCTGATAGGTGGTGTTCTGTTGACCCAGGGACAGAGGACCAGCCTGTCTGATAGGTGGTGTTCTGTTGACCCAGGGACAGAGGACCAGCCTGTCTGATAGGTGGAGTTCTGTTGACCCAGAGGACCAGCCTGTCTGATAGGTGGTGTTCTGTTGACCCAGAGGACCAGCCTGTCTGATAGGTGGTGTTCTGTTGACCCAGAGGACCAGCCTGTCTGATAGGTGGTGTTCTGTTGACCCAGAGGACCAGCCTGTCTGATAGGTGGTGTTCTGTTGACCCAGGGACAGAGGACCAGCCTGTCTGATAGGTGGTGTTCTGTTGACCCAGAGGACTAGCCTGTCTGATAGGTGGTGTTCTGTTGACCCAGAGGACCAGCCTGTCTGATAGGTGGTGTTCTGTTGACCCATAGGACTAGCCTGTCTGATAGGTGGTGTTCTGTTGACCCAGAGGACCAGCCTGGCTGATAGGTGGTGTTCTGTTGACCCAGAGGACCAGCCTGTCTGGTGGGTGGTGTTCTGTTGACCCAGAGGACCAGCCTGTAAGATAGGTGGTGTTCTGTTGACCCAGAAGACCAGCCTGTCTGATAGGTGGTGTTCTGTTGACCCAGGGACAGAGGACCAGCCTGTCTGATAGGTGGTGTTCTGTTGACCCAGGGACAGAGGACCAGCCTGTCTGATAGGTGGAGTTCTGTTGACCCAGAGGACCAGCCTGTCTGATAGGTGGTGTTCTGTTGACCCAGAGGACCAGCCTGTCTGATAGGTGGTGTTCTGTTGACCCAGAGGACCAGCCTGTCTGATAGGTGGTGTTCTGTTGACCCAGAGGACCAGCCTGTCTGATAGGTGGTGTTCTGTTGACCCAGGGACAGAGGACCAGCCTGTCTGATAGGTGGTGTTCTGTTGACCCAGAGGACTAGCCTGTCTGATAGGTGGTGTTCTGTTGACCCAGAGGACCAGCCTGTCTGATAGGTGGTGTTCTGTTGACCCAGGACTAGCCTGTCTGATAGGTGGTGTTCTGTTGACCCAGAGGACCAGCCTGGCTGATAGGTGGTGTTCTGTTGACCCAGAGGACCAGGCTGTCTGGTGGGTGGTGTTCTGTTGACCCAGAGGACCAGCCTGTAAGATAGGTGGTGTTCTGTTGACCCAGAAGACCAGCCTGTCTGATAGGTGTTCTGTTGACCCAGGGACCAGCCTGTTCTGATAGCTGTTCTGTTGACCCAGAGGACCGGCCTGTAAGATAGGTGGTGTTCTGTTGACCCAGAAGACCAGCCTGTCTGATCGGTGTTCTGTTGACCCAGGGACCAGCCTGTTCTGATAGGTGTTCTGTTGACCCAGAGGACTAGCCTGTCTGATAGGTGTTCTGTTGACCCAGAGGACCAGCCTGTCTGATAGGTGGTGTTCTGTTGACCCAGGGACAGAGGACCAGCCTGTAAGATAGGTGGTGTTCTGTTGACCCAGAAGACCAGCCTGTCTGATAGGTGTTCTGTTGACCCAGGGGACCAGCCTGTTCTGATAGGTGTTCTGTTGACCCAGAGGACTAGCCTGTCTGATAGGTGTTCTGTTGACCCAGAGGACCATCCTGTCTGATAGGTGGTGTTCTGTTGACCCATAGGACTAGCCTGTCTGATAGGTGGTGTTCTGTTGACCCAGAGGACCAGCCTGGCTGATAGGTGGTGTTCTGTTGACCCAGAGGACCAGCCTGTCTGGTGGGTGGTGTTCTGTTGACCCAGAGGACCAGCCTGTAAGATAGGTGGTGTTCTGTTGACCCAGAAGACCAGCCTGTCTGATAGGTGTTCTGTTGACCCAGGGGACCAGCCTGTTCTGATAGCTGTTCTGTTGACCCAGAGGACCGGCCTGTAAGATAGGTGGTGTTCTGTTGACCCAGAAGACCAGCCTGTCTGATCGGTGTTCTGTTGACCCAGGGGACCAGCCTGTTCTGATAGGTGTTCTGTTGACCCAGAGGACTAGCCTGTCTGATAGGTGTTCTGTTGACCCAGAGGACCAGCCTGTCTGATAGGTGGTGTTCTGTTGACCCAGGGACAGAGGACCAGCCTGTAAGATAGGTGGTGTTCTGTTGACCCAGAAGACCAGCCTGTCTGATAGGTGTTCTGTTGACCCAGGGGACCAGCCTGTTCTGATAGGTGTTCTGTTGACCCAGAGGACTAGCCTGTCTGATAGGTGTTCTGTTGACCCAGAGGACCGGCCTGTCTGATAGGTGGTGTTCTGTTGACCCAGGGACAGAGGACCGGCCTGTCTGATAGGTGGTGTTCTGTTGACCCAGAGGACCAGCCTGTCTGAAAAGGTGGTGTTCTGTTGACCCAGAGGACCGGCCTGTCTGATAGGTGGTGTTCTGTTGACCCAGGGACAGAGGACCAGCCTGTCTGATAGGTGGTGTTCTGTTGACCCAGGGACAGAGGACCAGCCTGTCTGATAGGTGGTGTTCTGTTGACCCAGAGGACCAGCCTGTCTGATAGGTGGTGTTCTGTTGACCCAGGGACAGAGGACCAGCCTGTCTGATAGGTGGTGTTCTGTTGACCCAGAGGACTAGCCTGTCTGATAGGTGGTGTTCTGTTGACCCAGAGGACCAGCCTGTCTGATAGGTGGTGTTCTGTTGACCCAGGGACAGAGGACCAGCCTGTCTGATAGGTGGTGTTCTGTTGACCCAGAGGACTAGCCTGTCTGATAGGTGGTGTTCTGTTGACCCAGAGGACCAGCCTGTCTGATAGGTGGTGTTCTGTTGACCCATAGGACTAGCCTGTCTGATAGGTGGTGTTCTGTTGACCCAGAGGACCAGCCTGGCTGATAGGTGGTGTTCTGTTGACCCAGAGGACCAGCCTGTCTGGTGGGTGGTGTTCTGTTGACCCAGAGGACCAGCCTGTAAGATAGGTGGTGTTCTGTTGACCCAGAAGACCAGCCTGTCTGATAGGTGGTGTTCTGTTGACCCAGGGACAGAGGACCAGCCTGTCTGATAGGTGGTGTTCTGTTGACCCAGGGACAGAGGACCAGCCTGTCTGATAGGTGGAGTTCTGTTGACCCAGAGGACCAGCCTGTCTGATAGGTGGTGTTCTGTTGACCCAGAGGACCAGCCTGTCTGATAGGTGGTGTTCTGTTGACCCAGAGGACCAGCCTGTCTGATAGGTGGTGTTCTGTTGACCCAGAGGACCAGCCTGTCTGATAGGTGGTGTTCTGTTGACCCAGGGACAGAGGACCAGCCTGTCTGATAGGTGGTGTTCTGTTGACCCAGAGGACTAGCCTGTCTGATAGGTGGTGTTCTGTTGACCCAGAGGACCAGCCTGTCTGATAGGTGGTGTTCTGTTGACCCATAGGACTAGCCTGTCTGATAGGTGGTGTTCTGTTGACCCAGAGGACCAGCCTGGCTGATAGGTGGTGTTCTGTTGACCCAGAGGACCAGCCTGTCTGGTGGGTGGTGTTCTGTTGACCCAGAGGACCAGCCTGTAAGATAGGTGGTGTTCTGTTGACCCAGAAGACCAGCCTGTCTGATAGGTGTTCTGTTGACCCAGGGGACCAGCCTGTTCTGATAGCTGTTCTGTTGACCCAGAGGACCGGCCTGTAAGATAGGTGGTGTTCTGTTGACCCAGAAGACCAGCCTGTCTGATCGGTGTTCTGTTGACCCAGGGGACCAGCCTGTTCTGATAGGTGTTCTGTTGACCCAGAGGACTAGCCTGTCTGATAGGTGTTCTGTTGACCCAGAGGACCAGCCTGTCTGATAGGTGGTGTTCTGTTGACCCAGGGACAGAGGACCAGCCTGTAAGATAGGTGGTGTTCTGTTGACCAGAAGACCAGCCTGTCTGATAGGTGTTCTGTTGACCCAGGGGACCAGCCTGTTCTGATAGGTGTTCTGTTGACCCAGAGGACTAGCCTGTCTGATAGGTGTTCTGTTGACCCAGAGGACCGGCCTGTCTGATAGGTGGTGTTCTGTTGACCCAGGGACAGAGGACCGGCCTGTCTGATAGGTGGTGTTCTGTTGACCCAGAGGACCAGCCTGTCTGAAAAGGTGGTGTTCTGTTGACCCAGAGGACCGGCCTGTCTGATAGGTGGTGTTCTGTTGACCCAGGGACAGAGGACCAGCCTGTCTGATAGGTGGTGTTCTGTTGACCCAGGGACAGAGGACCAGCCTGTCTGATAGGTGGTGTTCTGTTGACCCAGAGGACCAGCCTGTCTGATAGGTGGTGTTCTGTTTGACCCAGGGACAGAGGACCAGCCTGTCTGATAGGTGGTGTTCTGTTGACCCAGAGGACTAGCCTGTCTGATAGGTGGTGTTCTGTTGACCCAGAGGACCAACCTGTCTGATAGGTGGTGTTCTGTTGACCCAGGGACAGAGGACCAGCCTGTCTGATAGGTGGTGTTCTGTTGACCCAGAGGACTAGCCTGTCTGATAGGTGGTGTTCTGTTGACCCAGAGGACCAGCCTGTCTGATCGTGGTGTTCTGTTGACCCAGAGGACTAGCCTGTCTGATAGTTGGTGTTCTGTTGACCCACAGGACCAGCCTGGCTGATAGGTGGTGTTCTGTTGACCCAGAGGACCAGCCTGTCTGGTGGGTGGTGTTCTGTTGACCCAGAGGACCAGCCTGTAAGATAGGTTGTGTTCTGTTGACCCAGAGGACCAGCCTGTAAGATAGGTGGTGTTCTGTTGACCCAGAAGACCAGCCTGTCTGATAGGTGGTGTTCTGTTGACCCAGGACAGAGGACCAGCCTGTCTGATAGGTGGTGTTCTGTTGACCCAGGGACAGAGGACCAGCCTGTCTGATAGGTGGAGTTCTGTTGACCCAGAGGACCAGCCTGTCTGATAGGTGGTGTTCTGTTGACCCAGAGGACCAGCCTGTCTGATAGGTGGTGTTCTGTTGACCCAGAGGACCAGCCTGTCTGATAGGTGGTGTTCTGTTGACCCAGAGGACCAGCCTGTCTGATAGGTGGTGTTCTGTTGACCCAGGGACAGAGGACCAGCCTGTCTGATAGGTGGTGTTCTGTTGACCCAGAGGACCAGCCTGTCTGATAGGTGGTGTTCTGTTGACCCATAGGACTAGCCTGTCTGATAGGTGGTGTTCTGTTGACCCAGAGGACCAGCCTGGCTGATAGGTGGTGTTCTGTTGACCCAGAGGACCAGCCTGTCTGGTGGGTGGTGTTCTGTTGACCCAGAGGACCAGCCTGTAAGATAGGTGGTGTTCTGTTGACCCAGAAGACCAGCCTGTCTGATAGGTGTTCTGCTGACCCAGGGGACCAGCCTGTTCTGATAGCTGTTCTGTTGACCCAGAGGACCGGCCTGTAAGATAGGTGGTGTTCTGTTGACCCAGAAGACCAGCCTGTCTGATCGGTGTTCTGTTGACCCAGGGGACCAGCCTGTTCTGATAGGTGTTCTGTTGACCCAGAGGACTAGCCTGTCTGATAGGTGTTCTGTTGACCCAGAGGACCAGCCTGTCTGATAGGTGGTGTTCTGCTGACCCAGGGACAGAGGACCAGCCTGTAAGATAGGTGGTGTTCTGTTGACCCAGAAGACCAGCCTGTCTGATAGGTGTTCTGTTGACCCAGGGGACCAGCCTGTTCTGATAGGTGTTCTGTTGACCCAGAGGACTAGCCTGTCTGATAGGTGTTCTGTTGACCCAGAGGACCGGCTGTCTGATAGGTGGTGTTCTGTTGACCCAGGGACAGAGGACCGGC
This sequence comes from Oncorhynchus gorbuscha, assembly GCF_021184085.1. NCBI lineage: Eukaryota > Metazoa > Chordata > Actinopteri > Salmoniformes > Salmonidae > Oncorhynchus > Oncorhynchus gorbuscha. The sequence continues at coordinate 277,161 of NW_025745822.1, forward strand.
CTGTCTGATAGGTGGTGTTCTGTTGACCCAGAGGACCAGCCTGTCTGAAAAGGTGGTGTTCTGTTGACCCAGAGGACCGGCCTGTCTGATAGGTGGTGTTCTGTTGACCCAGGGACAGAGGACCAGCCTGTCTGATAGGTGGTGTTCTGTTGACCCAGGGACAGAGGACCAGCCTGTCTGATAGGTGGTGTTCTGTTGACCCAGAGGACCAGCCTGTCTGATAGGTGGTGTTCTGTTGACCCAGGGACAGAGGACCAGCCTGTCTGATAGGTGGTGTTCTGCTGACCCAGAGGACTAGCCTGTCTGATAGGTGGTGTTCTGTTGACCCAGAGGACCAGCCTGTCTGATAGGTGGTGTTCTGTTGACCCAGGGACAGAGGACCAGCCTGTCTGATAGGTGGTGTTCTGTTGACCCAGAGGACTAGCCTGTCTGATAGGTGGTGTTCTGTTGACCCAGAGGACCAGCCTGTCTGATACGTGGTGTTCTGGCTGACCCAGAGGACTAGCCTGTCTGATAGTTGGTGTTCTGTTGACCCACAGGACCAGCCTGGCTGATAGGTGGTGTCTGTTGACCCAGAGGACCAGCCTGTCTGGTGGGTGGTGTTCTGTTGACCCAGAGGACCAGCCTGTAAGATAGGTTGTGTTCTGTTGACCCAGAAGACCAGCCTGTCTGATAGATGTTCTGTTGACCCAGGGGACCAGCCTGTTCTGATAGGTGTTCTGTTGACCCAGAGGACTAGCCTGTCTGATAGGTGTTCTGTTGACCCAGAGGACCAGCCTGTCTGATAGGTGGTGTTCTGTTGACCCAGAGGGCCAGCCCGTCTGATAGGTGGTGTGTGGTCTGTTGACCCAGAGGATCAGCCTGTTTGATAGGTGGTGTTCTGTTGACCCAGAGGACCGGCCTGTCTGATAGGTGGTGTTCTGTTGACCCAGAGGACCAGCCTGTCTGATAGGTGGTGTCTGTTGACCCAGAGGACCAGCCTGTCTGATAGGTGGTGTTCTGTTGACCCAGGGACAGAGGACCAGCCTGTCTGATAGGTGGTGTTCTGTTGACCCAGGGACAGAGGACCAGCCTGTCTGATAGGTGGTGTTCTGTTGACCCAGAGGACCAGCCTGTAAGATAGGTTGTGTTCTGTTGACCCAGAAGACCAGCCTGTCTGATAGATGTTCTGTTGACCCAGGGGACCAGCCTGTTCTGATAGGTGTTCTGTTGACCCAGAGGACTAGCCTGTCTGATAGGTGTTCTGTTGACCCAGAGGACCAGCCTGTCTGATAGGTGGTGTTCTGTTGACCCAGAGGACCAGCCTGTCTGATAGGTGGTGTTCTGTTGACCCAGAGGACCAGCCTGTCTGATAGGTGGTGTTCTGTTGACCCAGGGACAGAGGACCAGCCTGTCTGATAGGTGGTGTTCTGTTGACCCAGAGGACCAGCCTGTCTGATAGGTGGTGTTCTGTTGACCCAGAGGACCAGCCTGTCTGATAGGTGGTGTTCTGTTGACCCAGGGACAGAGGACCAGCCTGTCTGATAGGTGGTGTCTGTTGACCCAGAGGACCAGCCTGTCTGATAGGTGGTGTTCTGTTGACCCAGAGGACCAGCCTGTCTGATAGGTGGTGTTCTGTTGACCCAGAGGACTAGCCTGTCTGATAGGTGGTGTTCTGTTGACCCAGAGGACCAGCCTGGCTGATAGGTGGTGTTCTGTTGACCCAGAGGACCAGCCTGTCTGGTGGGTGGTGTTCTGTTGACCCAGAGGACCAGCCTGTAAGATAGGTGGTGTTCTGTTGACCCAGAAGACCAGCCTGTCTGATAGGTGTTCTGTTGACCCAGGGGACCAGCCTGTTCTGATAGGTGTTCTGTTGACCCAGAGGACTAGCCTGTCTGATAGGTGTTCTGTTGACCCAGAGGACCATCCTGTCTGATAGGTGGTGTTCTGTTGACCCAGAGGACCAGCCTGTCTGATAGGTGGTGTCTGTTGACCCAGAGGACCAGCCTGTCTGATAGGTGGTGTTCTGTTGGCCCAGGGACAGAGGACCAGCCTGTCTGATAGGTGGTGTTCTGTTGACCCAGGGACAGAGGACCAGCCTGTCTGATAGGCGGTGTTCTGTTGACCCAGGGACAGAGGACCAGCCTGTCTGATAGGTGGTGTTCTGTTGACCCAGAGGACCAGCCTGTCTGATAGGTGGTGTTCTGTTGACCCAGGGACAGAGGACCAGCCTGTCTGATAGGTGGTGTTCTGTTGACCCAGAGGACCAGCCTGTCTGATAGGTGGTGTTCTTTTGACCCAGAAGACCAGCCTGTCTGATAGGTGGTGTTCTGTTGACCCAGGACAGAGGACCAGCCTGTCTGATAGGTGTTCTGTTGACCCAGGGACAGAGGACCAGCCTGTCTGATAGGTGGTGTTCTGTTGACCCAGAGACAGAGGACCAGCCTGTCTGATAGGTGGTGTTCTGTTGACCCATGGACAGAGGACCAGCCTGTCTGATAGGTGGTGTTCTGTTGACCCAGGGACAGAGGACCAGCCTGTCTGATAGGTGGTGTTCTGTTGACCCAGGGACAGAGGACCAGCCTGTCTGATAGGTGGTGTTCTGTTGACCCAGAGGACTAGCCTGTCTGATAGGTGGTGTTCTGTTGACCCAGAGGACCAGCCTGTCTGATAGGTGGTGTTCTGTTGACCCAGGGACAGAGGACCAGCCTGTCTGATAGGTGGTGTTCTGTTGACCCAGAGGACTAGCCTGTCTGATAGGTGGTGTTCTGTTGACCCAGAGGACCAGCCTGTAAGATAGGTTGTGTTCTGTTGACCCAGAAGACCAGCCTGTCTGATAGATGTTCTGTTGACCCAGGGGACCAGCCTGTTCTGATAGGTGTTCTGTTGACCCAGAGGACTAGCCTGTCTGATAGGTGTTCTGTTGACCCAGAGGACCAGCCTGTCTGATAGGTGGTGTTCTGTTGACCCAGAGGGCCAGCCCGTCTGATAGGTGGTGTGTGGTCTGTTGACCCAGAGGATCAGCCTGTTTGATAGGTGGTGTTCTGTTGACCCAGAGGACCGGCCTGTCTGATAGGTGGTGTTCTGTTGACCCAGAGGACCAGCCTGTCTGATAGGTGGTGTCTGTTGACCCAGAGGACCAGCCTGTCTGATAGGTGGTGTTCTGTTGACCCAGGGACAGAGGACCAGCCTGTCTGATAGGTGGTGTTCTGTTGACCCAGGGACAGAGGACCAGCCTGTCTGATAGGTGGTGTTCTGTTGACCCAGGGACAGAGGACCAGCCTGTCTGATAGGTGGAGTTCTGTTGACCCAGAGGATCAGCCTGTCTGATAGGTGGTGTTCTGTTGACCCAGAGGACCAGCCTGTCTGATAGGTGGTGTTCTGTTGACCCAGAGGACCAGCCTGTCTGATAGGTGGTGTTCTGTTGACCCAGAGGACCAGCCTGTCTGATAGGTGGTGTTCTGTTGACCCAGGGACAGAGGACCAGCCTGTCTGATAGGTGGTGTTCTGTTGACCCAGAGGACTAGCCTGTCTGATAGGTGGTGTTCCTGTTGACCCAGAGGACCAGCCTGTCTGATAGGTGGTGTTCTGTTGACCCATAGGACTAGCCTGTCTGATAGGTGGTGTTCTGTTGACCCAGAGGACCAGCCTGGCTGATAGGTGGTGTTCTGTTGACCCAGAGGACCAGCCTGTCTGGTGGGTGGTGTTCTGTTGACCCAGAGGACCAGCCTGTAAGATAGGTGGTGTTCTGTTGACCCAGAAGACCAGCCTGTTCTGATAGGTGTTCTGTTGACCCAGAGGACTAGCCTGTCTGATAGCTGTTCTGTTGACCCAGAGGACCGGCCTGTAAGATAGGTGGTGTTCTGTTGACCCAGAAGACCAGCCTGTCTGATCGGTGTTCTGTTGACCCAGGGGACCAGCCTGTTCTGATTGGTGTTCCGTTGACCCAGAGGACTAGCCTGTCTGATAGGTGTTCTGTTGACCCAGAGGACCAGCCTGTCTGATAGGTGGTGTTCTGTTGACCCAGGGACAGAGGACCAGCCTGTAAGATAGGTGGTGTTCTGTTGACCCAGAAGACCAGCCTGTAAGATAGGTGGTGTTCTGTTGACCCAGGGACCAGCCTGTTCTGATAGGTGTTCTGTTGACCCAGAGGACTAGCCTGTCTGATAGGTGTTCTGTTGACCCAGAGGACCGGCCTGTCTGATAGGTGGTGTTCTGTTGACCCAGGGACAGAGGACCGGCCTGTCTGATAGGTGGTGTTCTGTTGACCCAGAGGACCAGCCTGTCTGAAAAGGTGGTGTTCTGTTGACCCAGAGGACCGGCCTGTCTGATAGGTGGTGTTCTGTTGACCCAGGGACAGAGGACCAGCCTGTCTGATAGGTGGTGTTCTGTTGACCCAGGGACAGAGGACCAGCCTGTCTGATAGGTGGTGTTCTGTTGACCCAGAGGACCAGCCTGTCTGATAGGTGGTGTTCTGTTGACCCAGGGACAGAGGACCAGCCTGTCTGATAGGTGGTGTTCTGTTGACCCAGAGACTAGCCTGTCTGATAGGTGGTGTTCTGTTGACCCAGAGGACCAGCCTGTCTGATAGGTGGTGTTCTGTTGACCCATAGGACTAGCCTGTCTGATAGGTGGTGTTCTGTTGACCCAGAGGACCAGCCTGGCTGATAGGTGGTGTTCTGTTGACCCAGAGGACCAGCCTGTCTGGTGGGTGGTGTTCTGTTGACCCAGAGGACCAGCCTGTAAGATAGGTGGTGTTCTGTTGACCAGAAGACCAGCCTGTCTGATAGGTGTTCTGTTGACCCAGGGGACCAGCCTGTTCTGATAGGTGTTCTGTTGACCCAGAGGACTAGCCTGTCTGATAGCTGTTCTGTTGACCCAGAGGACCGGCCTGTAAGATAGGTGGTGTTCTGTTGACCCAGAAGACCAGCCTGTCTGATCGGTGTTCTGTTGACCCAGGGGACCAGCCTGTTCTGATAGGTGTTCTGTTGACCCAGAGGACTAGCCTGTCTGATAGGTGTTCTGTTGACCCAGAGGACCAGCCTGTCTGATAGGTGGTGTTCTGTTGACCCAGGGACAGAGGACCAGCCTGTAAGATAGGTGGTGTTCTGTTGACCCAGAAGACCAGCCTGTCTGATAGGTGTTCTGTTGACCCAGGGGACCAGCCTGTTCTGATAGGGTGTTCTGTTGACCCAGAGGACTAGCCTGTCTGATAGGTGTTCTGTTGACCCAGAGGACCGGCCTGTCTGATAGGTGGTGTTCTGTTGACCCAGGGACAGAGGACCCGGCCTGTCTGATAGGTGGTGTTCTGTTGACCCAGAGGACCAGCCTGTCTGAAAAGGTAGTGTTCTGTTGACCCAGAGGACCGGCCTGTCTGATAGGTGGTGTTCTGTTGACCCGGGGACAGAGGACCAGCCTGTCTGATAGGTGGTGTTCTGTTGACCCAGGGACAGAGGACCAGCCTGTCTGATAGGTGGTGTTCTGTTGACCCAGAGGACCAGCCTGTCTGATAGGTGGTGTTCTGTTGACCCAGGGACAGAGGACCAGCCTGTCTGATAGGTGGTGTTCTGTTGACCCAGAGGACTAGCCTGTCTGATAGGTGGTGTTCTGTTGACCCAGAGGACCAGCCTGTCTGATAGGTGGTGTTCTGTTGACCCATAGGACTAGCCTGTCTGATAGGTGGTGTTCTGTTGACCCAGAGGACTAGCCTGTCTGATAGGTGGTGTTCTGTTGACCCAGAGGACCAGCCTGGCTGATAGGTGGTGTTCTGTTGACCCAGAGGACCAGCCTGTCTGGTGGGTGGTGTTCTGTTGACCCAGAGGACCAGCCTGTAAGATAGGTGGTGTTCTGTTGACCCAGAAGACCAGCCTGTCTGATAGGTGTTCTGTTGACCCAGGGGACCAGCCTGTTCTGATAGGTGTTCTGTTGACCCAGAGGACTAGCCTGTCTGATAGGTGTTCTGTTGACCCAGAGGACCATCCTGTCTGATAGGTGGTGTTCTGTTGACCCAGAGGACCAGCCTGTCTGATAGGTGGTGTCTGTTGACCCAGAGGACCAGCCTGTCTGATAGGTGGTGTTCTGTTGGCCCAGGGACAGAGGACCAGCCTGTCTGATAGGTGGTGTTCTGTTGACCCAGGGACAGAGGACCAGCCTGTCTGATAGGCGGTGTTCTGTTGACCCAGGGACAGAGGACCAGCCTGTCTGATAGGTGGTGTTCTGTTGACCCAGAGGACCAGCCTGTCTGATAGGTGGTGTTCTGTTGACCCAGGGACAGAGGACCAGCCTGTCTGATAGGTGGTGTTCTGTTGACCCAGAGAGACCAGCCTGTCTGATAGGTGGTGTTCTTTTGACCCAGAAGACCAGCCTGTCTGATAGGTGGTGTTCTGTTGACCCAGGGACAGAGGACCAGCCTGTCTGATAGGTGTTCTGTTGACCCAGGGACAGAGGACCAGCCTGTCTGATAGGTGGTGTTCTGTTGACCCAGAGACAGAGGACCAGCCTGTCTGATAGGTGGTGTTCTGTTGACCCATGGACAGAGGACCAGCCTGTCTGATAGGTGGTGTTCTGTTGACCCAGGGACAGAGGACCAGCCTGTCTGATAGGTGGTGTTCTGTTGACCCAGGGACAGAGGACCAGCCTGTCTGATAGGTGGTGTTCTGTTGACCCAGAGACTAGCCTGTCTGATAGGTGGTGTTCTGTTGACCCAGAGGACCAGCCTGTCTGATAGGTGGTGTTCTGTTGACCCAGGGACAGAGGACCAGCCTGTCTGATAGGTGGTGTTCTGTTGACCCAGAGGACTAGCCCTGTCTGATAGGTGGTGTTCTGTTGACCCAGAGGACCAGCCTGTAAGATAGGTTGTGTTCTGTTGACCCAGAAGACCAGCCTGTCTGATAGATGTTCTGTTGACCCAGGGGACCAGCCTGTTCTGATAGGTGTTCTGTTGACCCAGAGGACTAGCCTGTCTGATAGGTGTTCTGTTGACCCAGAGGACCAGCCTGTCTGATAGGTGGTGTTCTGTTGACCCAGAGGGCCAGCCCGTCTGATAGGTGGTGTGGTCTGTTGACCCAGAGGATCAGCCTGTTTGATAGGTGGTGTTCTGTTGACCCAGAGGACCAGCCTGTCTGATAGGTGGTGTTCTTTTGACCCAGAAGACCAGCCTGTCTGATAGGTGGTGTTCTGTTGACCCAGGGACAGAGGACCAGCCTGTCTGATAGGTGTTCTGTTGACCCAGGGACAGAGGACCAGCCTGTCTGATAGGTGGTGTTCTGTTGACCCAGAGACAGAGGACCAGCCTGTCTGATAGGTGGTGTTCTGTTGACCCATGGACAGAGGACCAGCCTGTCTGATAGGTGGTGTTCTGTTGACCCAGGGACAGAGGACCAGCCTGTCTGATAGGTGGTGTTCTGTTGACCCAGGGACAGAGGACCAGCCTGTCTGATAGGTGGTGTTCTGTTGACCCAGAGGACTAGCCTGTCTGATAGGTGGTGTTCTGTTGACCCAGAGGACCAGCCTGTCTGATAGGTGGTGTTCTGTTGACCCAGGGACAGAGGACCAGCCTGTCTGATAGGTGGTGTTCTGTTGACCCAGAGGACTAGCCTGTCTGATAGGTGGTGTTCTGTTGACCCAGAGGACCAGCCTGTAAGATAGGTTGTGTTCTGTTGACCCAGAAGACCAGCCTGTCTGATAGATGTTCTGTTGACCCAGGGGACCAGCCTGTTCTGATAGGTGTTCTGTTGACCCAGAGGACTAGCCTGTCTGATAGGTGTTCTGTTGACCCAGAGGACCAGCCTGTCTGATAGGTGTTGTTCTGTTGACCCAGAGGGCCAGCCCGTCTGATAGGTGGTGTGTGGTCTGTTGACCCAGAGGATCAGCCCTGTTTGATAGGTGGTGTTCTGTTGACCCAGAGGACCGGCCTGTCTGATAGGTGGTGTTCTGTTGACCCAGAAGGACCAGCCTGTCTGATAGGTGGTGTCTGTTGACCCAGAGGACCAGCCTGTCTGATAGGTGGTGTTCTGTTGACCCAGGGACAGAGGACCAGCCTGTCTGATAGGTGGTGTTCTGTTGACCCAGGGACAGAGGACCAGCCTGTCTGATAGGTGGTGTTCTTTTGACCCAGAGAAGACCAGCCTGTCTGATAGGTGGTGTTCTGTTGACCCAGGGACAGAGGACCAGCCTGTCTGATAGGTGTTCTGTTGACCCAGGGACAGAGGACCAGCCTGTCTGATAGGTGGTGTTCTGTTGACCCAGAGACAGAGGACCAGCCTGTCTGATAGGTGGTGTTCTGTTGACCCATGGACAGAGGACCAGCCTGTCTGATAGGTGGTGTTCCATTGACCCAGGGACAGAGGACCAGCCTGTCTGATAGGTGGTGTTCTGTTGACCCAGGGACAGAGGACCAGCCTGTCTGATAGGTGGTGTTCTGTTGACCCAGAGGACTAGCCTGTCTGATAGGTGGTGTTCTGTTTGACCCAGAGGACCAGCCTGTCTGATAGGAGGTGGTGTTCTGTTGACCCAGGGACAGAGGACCAGCCTGTCTGATAGGTGGTGTTCTGTTGACCCAGAGGACTAGCCTGTCTGATAGGTGGTGTTCTGTTGACCCAGAGGACCAGCCTGTAAGATAGGTTGTGTTCTGTTGACCCAGAAGACCAGCCTGTCTGATAGATGTTCTGTTGACCCAGGGGACCAGCCTGTTCTGATAGGTGTTCTGTTGACCCAGAGGACTAGCCTGTCTGATAGGTGTTCTGTTGACCCAGAGGACCAGCCTGTCTGATAGGTGGTGTTCTGTTGACCCAGAGGGCCAGCCCGTCTGATAGGTGGTGTGTGGTCTGTTGACCCAGAGGATCAGCCTGTTTGATAGGTGGTGTTCTGTTGACCCAGAGGACCAGCCTGTCTGATAGGTGGTGTTCTTTTGACCCAGAAGACCAGCCTGTCTGATAGGTGGTGTTCTGTTGACCCAGGGACAGAGGACCAGCCTGTCTGATAGGTGTTCTGTTGACCCAGGGACAGAGACCAGCCTGTCTGATAGGTGGTGTTCTGTTGACCCAGAGACAGAGGACCAGCCTGTCTGATAGGTGGTGTTCTGTTGACCCATGGACAGAGGACCAGCCTGTCTGATAGGTGGTGTTCTGTTGACCCAGGGACAGAGGACCAGCCTGTCTGATAGGTGGTGTTCTGTTGACCCAGGACAGAGGACCAGCCTGTCTGATAGGTGGTGTTCTGTTGACCCAGAGGACTAGCCTGTCTGATAGGTGGTGTTCTGTTGACCCAGAGGACCAGCCTGTCTGATAGGTGGGTGTTCTGTTGACCCAGGGACAGAGGACCAGCCTGTCTGATAGGTGGTGTTCTGTTGACCCAGAGGACTAGCCTGTCTGATAGGTGGTGTTCTGTTGACCCAGAGGACCAGCCTGTAAGATAGGTTGTGTTCTGTTGACCCAGAAGACCAGCCTGTCTGATAGATGTTCTGTTGACCCAGGGACCAGCCTGTTCTGATAGGTGTTCTGTTGACCCAGAGGACCAGCCTGTCTGATAGGTGGTGTTCTGTTGACCCAGAGGGCCAGCCCGTCTGATAGGTGGTGTGTGGTCTGTTGACCCAGAGGATCAGCCTGTTTGATAGGTGGTGTTCTGTTGACCCAGAGGACCGGCCTGTCTGATAGGTGGTGTTCTGTTGACCCAGAGGACCAGCCTGTCTGATAGGTGGTGTCTGTTGACCCAGAGGACCAGCCTGTCTGATAGGTGGTGTTCTGTTGACCCAGGGACAGAGGACCAGCCTGTCTGATAGGTGGTGTTCTGTTGACCCAGGGACAGAGGACCAGCCTGTCTGATAGGTGGTGTTCTGTTGACCCAGGGACAGAGGACCAGCCTGTCTGATAGGTGGAGTTCTGTTGACCCAGAGGATCAGCCTGTCTGATAGGTGGTGTTCTGTTGACCCAGAGGACCAGCCTGTCTGATAGGTGGTGTTCTGTTGACCCAGAGGACCAGCCTGTCTGATAGGTGGTGTTCTGTTGACCCAGAGGACCAGCCTGTCTGATAGGTGGTGTTCTGTTGACCCAGGGACAGAGGACCAGCCTGTCTGATAGGTGGTGTTCTGTTGACCCAGAGGACTAGCCTGTCTGATAGGTGGTGTTCTGTTGACCCAGAGGACCAGCCTGTCTGATAGGTGGTGTTCTGTTGACCCATAGGACTAGCCTGTCTGATAGGTGGTGTTCTGTTGACCCAGAGGACCAGCCTAGCTGATAGGTGGTGTTCTGTTGACCCAGAGGACCAGCCTGTCTGGTGGGTGGTGTTCTGTTGACCCAGAGGACCAGCCTGTAAGATAGGTGGTGTTCTGTTGACCCAGAAGACCAGCCTGTTCTGATAGGTGTTCTGTTGACCCAGAGGACTAGCCTGTCTGATAGCTGTTCTGTTGACCCAGAGGACCGGCCTGTAAGATAGGTGGTGTTCTGTTGACCCAGAAGACCAGCCTGTCTGATCGGTGTTCTGTTGACCCAGGGGACCAGCCTGTTCTGATTGGTGTTCCGTTGACCCAGAGGACTAGCCTGTCTGATAGGTGTTCTGTTGACCAGAGGACCAGCCTGTCTGATAGGTGGTGTTCTGTTGACCCAGGGACAGAGGACCAGCCTGTAAGATAGGTGGTGTTCTGTTGACCCAGAAGACCAGCCTGTAAGATAGGTGGTGTTCTGTTGACCCAGGGACCAGCCTGTTCTGATAGGTGGTGTTCTGTTGACCCAGGGACAGAGGACCAGCCTGTCTGATAGGTGGTGTTCTGTTGACCCAGAGGACCAACCTGTCTCGATAGGTGGTGTTCTGTTGACCCAGGGACAGAGGACCAGCCTGTCTGATAGGGTGGTGTTCTGTTGACCCAGAGACCAGCCTGTCTGATAGGTGGTGTTCTGTTGACCCAGAGGACCAGCCTGTCTGATAGGTGGTGTTCTGTTGACCCAGAGACCAGCCTGTCTGATAGGTGGTGTTCTGTTGACCCAGAGGACCAGCCTGTCTGATAGGTGGTGTTCTGTTGACCCAGAGACCAGCCTGTCTGATAGGTGGTGTTCTGTTGACCCAGGGACAGAGGACCAGCCTGTCTGATAGGTGGTGTCTGTTGACCCCAGAGGACCAGCCTGTCTGATAGGTGGTGTTCTGTTGACCCAGAGGACCAGCCTGTCTGATAGGTGGTGTTCTGTTGACCCAGAGGACTAGCCTGTCTGATAGGTGGTGTTCTGTTGACCCAGAGGACCAGCCTGGCTGATAGGTGGTGTTCTGTTGACCCAGAGGACCAGCCTGTCTGGTGGGTGGTGTTCTGTTGACCCAGAGGACCAGCCTGTAAGATAGGTGGTGTTCTGTTGACCCAGAAGACCAGCCTGTCTGATAGGTGTTCTGTTGACCCAGGGGACCAGCCTGTTCTGATAGGTGTTCTGTTGACCCAGAGGACTAGCCTGTCTGATAGGTGTTCTGTTGACCCAGAGGACCATCCTGTCTGATAGGTGGTGTTCTGTTGACCCAGAGGACCAGCCTGTCTGATAGGTGGTGTCTGTTGACCCCAGAGGACCAGCCTGTCTGATAGGTGGTGTTCTGTTGGCCCAGGGACAGAGGACCAGCCTGTCTGATAGGTGGTGTTCTGTTGACCCAGGGACAGAGGACCAGCCTGTCTGATAGGCGGTGTTCTGTTGACCCAGGGACAGAGGACCAGCCTGTCTGATAGGTGGTGTTCTGTTGACCCAGAGGACCAGCCTGTCTGATAGGTGGTGTTCTGTTGACCCAGGGACAGAGGACCAGCCTGTCTGATAGGTGGTGTTCTGTTGACCCAGGACCAGCCTGTCTGATAGGTGGTGTTCTTTTGACAGAAGACCAGCCTGTCTGATAGGTGGTGTTCTGTTGACCCAGGGACAGAGGACCAGCCTGTCTGATAGGTGTTCTGTTGACCCAGGGACAGAGGACCAGCCTGTCTGATAGGTGGTGTTCTGTTGACCCAGGGACAGAGGACCAGCCTGTCTGATAGGTGGTGTTCTGTTGACCCATGGACAGAGACCAGCCTGTCTGATAGGTGGTGTTCTGTTGACCCATGGACAGAGGACCAGCCTGTCTGATAGGTGGTGTTCTGTTGACCCAGGGACAGAGGACCAGCCTGTCTGATAGGTGGTGTTCTGTTGACCCAGGTGGTGTTCTGTTGACCCAGAGGACCAGCCTGTCTGATAGGTGGTGTTCTGTTGACCCAGAGGACTAGCCTGTCTGATAGGTGGTGTTCTGTTGACCCAGAGGACCAGCCTGTCTGATAGGTGGTGTTCTGTTGACCCAGGGACAGAGGACCAGCCTGTCTGATAGGTGGTGTTCTGTTGACCCAGAGGACTAGCCTGTCTGATAGGTGGTGTTCTGTTGACCCAGAGGACCAGCCTGTAAGATAGGTTGTGTTCTGTTGACCCAGAAGACCAGCCTGTCTGATAGATGTTCTGTTGACCCAGGGACCAGCCTGTTCTGATAGGTGTTCTGTTGACCCAGAGGACTAGCCTGTCTGATAGGTGTTCTGTTGACCCAGAGGACCAGCCTGTCTGATAGGTGGTGTTCTGTTGACCCAGAGGGCCAGCCCGTCTGATAGGTGGTGTGTGGTCTGTTGACCCAGAGGATCAGCCTGTTTGATAGGTGGTGTTCTGTTGACCCAGAGGACCGGCCTGTCTGATAGGTGGTGTTCTGTTGACCCAGAGGACCAGCCTGTCTGATAGGTGGTGTCTGTTGACCCAGAGGACCAGCCTGTCTGATAGGTGGTGTTCTGTTGACCCAGGGACAGAGGACCAGCCTGTCTGATAGGTGGTGTTCTGTTGACCCAGGGACAGAGGACCAGCCTGTCTGATAGGTGGTGTTCTGTTGACCCAGGGACAGAGGACCAGCCTGTCTGATAGGTGGAGTTCTGTTGACCCAGAGGATCAGCCTGTCTGATAGGTGGTGTTCTGTTGACCCAGAGGACCAGCCTGTCTGATAGGTGGTGTTCTGTTGACCCAGAGGACCAGCCTGTCTGATAGGTGGTGTTCTGTTGACCCAGAGGACCAGCCTGTCTGATAGGTGGTGTTCTGTTGACCCAGGGACAGAGGACCAGCCTGTCTGATAGGTGGTGTTCTGTTGACCCAGAGGACTAGCCTGTCTGATAGGTGGTGTTCTGTTGACCCAGAGGACCAGCCTGTCTGATAGGTGGTGTTCTGTTGACCCATAGGACTAGCCTGTCTGATAGGTGGTGTTCTGTTGACCCAGAGGACCAGCCTGGCTGATAGGTGGTGTTCTGTTGACCCAGAGGACCAGCCTGTCTGGTGGGTGGTGTTCTGTTGACCCAGAGGACCAGCCTGTAAGATAGGTGGTGTTCTGTTGACCCAGAAGACCAGCCTGTTCTGATAGGTGTTCTGTTGACCAGAGACTAGCCTGTCTGATAGCTGTTCTGTTGACCCAGAGGACCGGCCTGTAAGATAGGTGGTGTTCTGTTGACCCAGAAGACCAGCCTGTCTGATCGGTGTTCTGTTGACCCAGGGGACCAGCCTGTTCTGATTGGTGTTCCGTTGACCCAGAGGACTAGCCTGTCTGATAGGTGTTCTGTTGACCCAGAGGACCAGCCTGTCTGATAGGTGGTGTTCTGTTGACCCAGGGACAGAGGACCAGCCTGTAAGATAGGTGGTGTTCTGTTGACCCAGAAGACCAGCCTGTAAGATAGGTGGTGTTCTGTTGACCCAGGGACCAGCCTGTTCTGATAGGTGTTCTGTTGACCCAGAGGACTAGCCTGTCTGATAGGTGTTCTGTTGACCCAGAGGACGGCCTGTCTGATAGGTGGTGTTCTGTTGACCCAGGGACAGAGGACCGGCCTGTCTGATAGGTGGTGTTCTGTTGACCCAGAGGACCAGCCTGTCTGAAAAGGTGGTGTTCTGTTGACCCAGAGGACCGGCCTGTCTGATAGGTGGTGTTCTGTTGACCCAGGGACAGAGGACCAGCCTGTCTGATAGGTGGTGTTCTGTTGACCCAGGGACAGAGGACCAGCCTGTCTGATAGGTGGTGTTCTGTTGACCCAGAGGACCAGCCTGTCTGATAGGTGGTGTTCTGTTGACCCAGGGACAGAGGACCAGCCTGTCTGATAGGTGGTGTTCTGTTGACCCAGAGGACTAGCCTGTCTGATAGGTGGTGTTCTGTTGACCCAGAGGACCAGCCTGTCTGATAGGTGGTGTTCTGTTGACCCATAGGACTAGCCTGTCTGATAGGTGGTGTTCTGTTGACCCAGAGGACCAGCCTGGCTGATAGGTGGTGTTCTGTTGACCCAGAGGACCAGCCTGTCTGGTGGGTGGTGTTCTGTTGACCCAGAGGACCAGCCTGTAAGATAGGTGGTGTTCTGTTGACCCAGAAGACCAGCCTGTCTGATAGGTGTTCTGTTGACCCAGGGACCAGCCTGTTCTGATAGGTGTTCTGTTGACCCAGAGGACTAGCCTGTCTGATAGCTGTTCTGTTGACCCAGAGGACCGGCCTGTAAGATAGGTGGTGTTCTGTTGACCCAGAAGACCAGCCTGTCTGATCGGTGTTCTGTTGACCCAGGGGACCAGCCTGTTCTGATAGGTGTTCTGTTGACCCAGAGGACTAGCCTGTCTGATAGGTGTTCTGTTGACCCAGAGGACCAGCCTGTCTGATAGGTGGTGTTCTGTTGACCCAGGGACAGAGGACCAGCCTGTAAGATAGGTGGTGTTCTGTTGACCCAGAAGACCAGCCTGTCTGATAGGTGTTCTGTTGACCCAGGGGACCAGCCTGTTCTGATAGGTGTTCTGTTGACCCAGAGGACCAGCCTGTCTGATAGGTGTTCTGTTGACCCAGAGGACCGGCCTGTCTGATAGGTGGTGTTCTGTTGACCCAGGGACAGAGGACCGGCCTGTCTGATAGGTGGTGTTCTGTTGACCCAGAGGACCAGCCTGTCTGAAAAGGTAGTGTTCTGTTGACCCAGAGGACCGGCCTGTCTGATAGGTGGTGTTCTGTTGACCCAGGGACAGAGGACCAGCCTGTCTGATAGGTGGTGTTCTGTTGACCCAGGGACAGAGGACCAGCCTGTCTGATAGGTGGTGTTCTGTTGACCCAGAGGACCAGCCTGTCTGATAGGTGGTGTTCTGTTGACCCAGGGACAGAGGACCAGCCTGTCTGATAGGTGGTGTTCTGTTGACCCAGAGGACTAGCCTGTCTGATAGGTGGTGTTCTGTTGACCCAGAGGACCAGCCTGTCTGATAGGTGGTGTTCTGTTGACCCATAGGACAGCCTGTCTGATAGGTGGTGTTCTGTTGACCCAGAGGACTAGCCTGTCTGATAGGTGGTGTTCTGTTGACCCAGAGGACCAGCCTGGCTGATAGGTGGTGTTCTGTTGACCCAGAGGACCAGCCTGTCTGGTGGGTGGTGTTCTGTTGACCCAGAGGACCAGCCTGTAAGATAGGTGGTGTTCTGTTGACCCAGAAGACCAGCCTGTCTGATAGGTGTTCTGTTGACCCAGGGACCAGCCTGTTCTGATAGGTGTTCTGTTGACCCAGAGGACTAGCCTGTCTGATAGGTGTTCTGTTGACCCAGAGGACCATCCTGTCTGATAGGTGGTGTTCTGTTGACCCAGAGGACCAGCCTGTCTGATAGGTGGTGTCTGTTGACCCAGAGGACCAGCCTGTCTGATAGGTGGTGTTCTGTTGGCCCAGGGACAGAGGACCAGCCTGTCTGATAGGTGGTGTTCTGTTGACCCAGGGACAGAGGACCAGCCTGTCTGATAGGCGGTGTTCTGTTGACCCAGGGACAGAGGACCAGCCTGTCTGATAGGTGGTGTTCTGTTGACCCAGAGGACCAGCCTGTCTGATAGGTGGTGTTCTGTTGACCCAGGGACAGAGGACCAGCCTGTCTGATAGGTGGTGTTCTGTTGACCCAGAGGACCAGCCTGTCTGATAGGTGGTGTTCTTTTGACCCAGAAGACCAGCCTGTCTGATAGGTGGTGTTCTGTTGACCCAGGGACAGAGGACCAGCCTGTCTGATAGGTGTTCTGTTGACCCAGGGACAGAGGACCAGCCTGTCTGATAGGTGGTGTTCTGTTGACCCAGGACAGAGGACCAGCCTGTCTGATAGGTGGTGTTCTGTTGACCCAGGGACAGAGGACCAGCCTGTCTGATAGGTGGTGTTCTGTTGACCCAGGGACAGAGGACTAGCCTGTCTGATAGGTGGTGTTCTGTTGACCCAGAGGACCAGCCTGTCTGATAGGTGGTGTTCTGTTGACCCAGGGACAGAGGACCAGCCTGTCTGATAGGTGGTGTTCTGTTGACCCAGAGGACTAGCCTGTCTGATAGGTGGTGTTCTGTTGACCCAGAGGACCAGCCTGTAAGATAGGTTGTGTTCTGTTGACCCAGAAGACCAGCCTGTCTGATAGATGTTCTGTTGACCCAGGGACCAGCCTGTTCTGATAGGTGTTCTGTTGACCCAGAAGGACTAGCCTGTCTGATAGGTGTTCTGTTGACCCAGAGGACCAGCCTGTCTGATAGGTGGTGTTCTGTTGACCCAGAGGGCCAGCCCGTCTGATAGGTGGTGTGTGGTCTGTTGACCCAGAGGACCAGCCTGTTTGATAGGTGGTGTTCTGTTGACCCAGAGGACCGGCCTGTCTGATAGGTGGTGTTCTGTTGACCCAGAGGACCAGCCTGTCTGATAGGTGGTGTCTGTTGACCCAGAGGACCAGCCTGTCTGATAGGTGGTGTTCTGTTGACCCAGGGACAGAGGACCAGCCTGTCTGATAGGTGGTGTTCTGTTGACCCAGGGACAGAGGACCAGCCTGTCTGATAGGTGGTGTTCTGTTGACCCAGGGACAGAGGACCAGCCTGTCTGATAGGTGGAGTTCTGTTGACCCAGAGGATCAGCCTGTCTGATAGGTGGTGTTCTGTTGACCCAGAGGACCAGCCTGTCTGATAGGTGGTGTTCTGTTGACCCAGAGGACCAGCCTGTCTGATAGGTGGTGTTCTGTTGACAGAGGACCAGCCTGTCTGATAGGTGGTGTTCTGTTGACCCAGGGACAGAGGACCAGCCTGTCTGATAGGTGGTGTTCTGTTGACCCAGAGGACTAGCCTGTCTGATAGGTGGTGTTCTGTTGACCCAGAGGACCAGCCTGTCTGATAGGTGGTGTTCTGTTGACCCATAGGACTAGCCTGTCTGATAGGTGGTGTTCTGTTGACCCAGAGGACCAGCCTGGCTGATAGGTGGTGTTCTGTTGACCCAGAGGACCAGCCTGTCTGGTGGGTGGTGTTCTGTTGACCCAGAGGACCAGCCTGTAAGATAGGTGGTGTTCTGTTGACCCAGAAGACCAGCCTGTTCTGATAGGTGGGTGTTCTGTTGACCCAGAGGACTAGCCTGTCTGATAGCTGTTCTGTTGACCCAGAGGACCGGCCTGTAAGATAGGTGGTGTTCTGTTGACCCAGAAGACCAGCCTGTCTGATCGGTGTTCTGTTGACCCAGGGGACCAGCCTGTTCTGATTGGTGTTCCGTTGACCCAGAGGACTAGCCTGTCTGATAGGTGTTCTGTTGACCCAGAGGACCAGCCTGTCTGATAGGTGGTGTTCTGTTGACCCAGGGACAGAGGACCAGCCTGTAAGATAGGTGGTGTTCTGTTGACCCAGAAGACCAGCCTGTAAGATAGGTGGTGTTCTGTTGACCCAGGGACCAGCCTGTTCTGATAGGTGTTCTGTTGACCCAGAGGACTAGCCTGTCTGATAGGTGTTCTGTTGACCCAGAGGACCGGCCTGTCTGATAGGTGGTGTTCTGTTGACCCAGGGACAGAGGACCGGCCTGTCTGATAGGTGGTGTTCTGTTGACCCAGAGGACCAGCCTGTCTGAAAAGGTGGTGTTCTGTTGACCCAGAGGACCGGCCTGTCTGATAGGTGGTGTTCTGTTGACCCAGGGACAGAGGACCAGCCTGTCTGATAGGTGGTGTTCTGTTGACCCAGGGACAGAGGACCAGCCTGTCTGATAGGTGGTGTTCTGTTGACCCAGAGGACCAGCCTGTCTGATAGGTGGTGTTCTGTTGACCCAGGGACAGAGGACCAGCCTGTCTGATAGGTGGTGTTCTGTTGACCCAGAGGACTAGCCTGTCTGATAGGTGGTGTTCTGTTGACCCAGAGAGGACCAGCCTGTCTGATAGGTGGTGTTCTGTTGACCCATAGGACTAGCCTGTCTGATAGGTGGTGTTCTGTTGACCCAGAGGACCAGCCTGGCTGATAGGTGGTGTTCTGTTGACCCAGAGGACCAGCCTGTCTGGTGGGTGGTGTTCTGTTGACCCAGAGGACCAGCCTGTAAGATAGGTGGTGTTCTGTTGACCCAGAAGACCAGCCTGTCTGATAGGTGTTCTGTTGACCCAGGGGACCAGCCTGTTCTGATAGGTGTTCTGTTGACCCAGAGGACTAGCCTGTCTGATAGCTGTTCTGTTGACCCAGAGGACCAGCCTGTAAGATAGGTGGTGTTCTGTTGACCCAGAAGACCAGCCTGTCTGATCGGTGTTCTGTTGACCCAGGGACCAGCCTGTTCTGATAGGTGTTCTGTTGACCCAGAGGACTAGCCTGTCTGATAGGTGTTCTGTTGACCCAGAGGACCAGCCTGTCTGATAGGTGGTGTTCTGTTGACCCAGGGACAGAGGACCAGCCTGTAAGATAGGTGGTGTTCTGTTGACCCAGAAGACCAGCCTGTCTGATAGGTGTTCTGTTGACCCAGGGGACCAGCCTGTTCTGATAGGTGTTCTGTTGACCCAGAGGACTAGCCTGTCTGATAGGTGTTCTGTTGACCCAGAGGACCGGCCTGTCTGATAGGTGGTGTTCTGTTGACCCAGGGACAGAGGACCGGCCTGTCTGATAGGTGGTGTTCTGTTGACCCAGAGGACCAGCCTGTCTGAAAAGGTGGTGTTCTGTTGACCCAGAGGACCGGCCTGTCTGATAGGTGGTGTTCTGTTGACCCAGGGACAGAGGACCAGCCTGTCTGATAGGTGGTGTTCTGTTGACCCAGGGACAGAGGACCAGCCTGTCTGATAGGTGGTGTTCTGTTGACCCAGAGGACCAGCCTGTCTGATAGGTGGTGTTCTGTTGACCCAGGGACAGAGGACCAGCCTGTCTGATAGGTGTGTTCTGTTGACCCAGAGGACTAGCCTGTCTGATAGGTGGTGTTCTGTTGACCCAGAGGACCAGCCTGTCTGATAGGTGGTGTTCTGTTGACCCATAGGACTAGCCTGTCTGATAGGTGGTGTTCTGTTGACCCAGAGGACCAGCCTGGCTGATAGGTGGTGTTCTGTTGACCCAGAGGACCAGCCTGTCTGGTGGGTGGTGTTCTGTTGACCCAGAGGACCAGCCTGTAAGATAGGTGGTGTTCTGTTGACCCAGAAGACCAGCCTGTCTGATAGGTGTTCTGTTGACCCAGAGGACCAGCCTGTGACCAGAGGACCAAGATAGGTGGTGTTCTGTTGACCCAGAAGACCAGCCTGTCTAATAGGTGTTCTGTTGACCCAGGGGACCAGCCTGTTCTGATAGGTGTTCTGTTGACCCAGAGGACTAGCCTGTCTGATAGGTGTTCTGTTGACCCAGAGGACCAGCCTGTCTGATAGGTGGTGTTCTGTTGACCCAGGGACAGAGGACCAGCCTGTAAGTTAGGTGGTGTTCTGTTGACCCAGGGACAGAGGACCGGCCTGTCTGATAGGTGGTGTTCTGTTGACCCAGAGGACCAGCCTGTAAGATAGGTGGTGTTCTGTTGACACAGAAGACCAGCCTGTCTGATAGGTGTTCTGTTGACCCAGGGGACCAGCCTGTTCTAATAGGTGTTCTGTTGACCCAGAGGACTAGCCTGTCTGATAGGTGTTCTGTTGACCCAGAGGACCGGCCTGTCTGATAGGTGGTGTTCTGTTGACCCAGGGACAGAGGACCAGCCTGTCTGATAGGTGGTGTTCTGTTGACCCAGAGGACCAGCCTGTCTGATAGGTGGTGTTCTGTTGACCCAGAGGACCAGCCTGTCTGATAGGTGGTGTTCTGTTGACCCAGGGACAGAGGACCAGCCTGTCTGATAGGTGGTGTTCTGTTGACCCAGGGACAGAGGACCAGCCTGTCTGATAGGTGGTGTTCTGTTGACCCAGGGACAGAGGACCAGCCTGTCTGATAGGTGGTGTTTTGTTGACCCAGGGACAGAGGACCGGCCTGTCTGATAGGTGGTGTTCTGTTGACCCAGAGGACTAGCCTGTCTGATAGGTGGTGTTCTGTTGACCCAGAGGACCAGCCTGTCTGATAGGTGGTGTTCTGTTGACCCAGAGGACCGGCCTGTCTGATAGGTGGTGTTCTGTTGACCCAGAGGACCGGCCTGTCTGATAGGTGGTGTTCTGTTGACCCAGGGACAGAGGACCAGCCAGGAGGAGGATGGAGAGGTACCAGGTGAAACAGCTCTGGAGCAGGAGAAGGAGAACAAGGCTACATGGTTGGAAGGATACAACGTTCAGGATGTCAAAGACGTGCTGGGAGACCTGACCAAAGAGATGCTGGGAACCCTACAGGTAGGATTTCATGATAATACACGGAGCCAGGGGGAATACACGGAGCCAGGGGGAATACACGGAGCCAGGGGAATACACGGAGCCAGGGGGATACACGGAGCCAGGGGAATACACGGAGCCAGGGGAATACACGGAGCCAGGGGGAATACACGGAGCCAGGGGAATACACGGAGCCAGGGGGAATACACGGAGCCAGGGGGAATACACGGAGCCAGGGGAATACACGGAGCCAGGGGGAATACACGGAGCCAGGGGGATACACGGAGCCAGGGGGATACACGGAGCCAGGGGGAATACACGGAGCCAGGGGATACACGGAGCCAGGGGGGATACACGGAGCCAGGGGGATACACGGAGCCAGGGGGAATACACGGAGCCAGGGGGAATACACGGAGCCAGGGGGAGGGGGACGGAGCCAGGGGAGCCAGGGGGAATACACGGAGCCAGGGGAATACACGGAGCCAGGGGGAATACACGGAGCCAGGGGGAATACACGGAGCCAGGGGGAATACACGGAGCCAGGGGGAATACACGGAGCCAGGGGGAATACACGGAGCCAGGGGGGAATACACGGAGCCAGGGGGAATACACTGAGCCAGGGGGAATACACTGAGCCAGGGGGGAATACACTGAGCCAGGGGGAATACACTGAGCCAGGGGGGAATACACTGAGCCAGGGGGGAATACACTGAGCCAGGGGGAATACACGGAGCCAGGGGGAATACACTGAGCCAGGGATATACAATATGGTCTTTTGGATGACAACGTTGAAACACTCTTCATGTGGTAAATAATGAGTCATTATCCAAACTATTATCAGTGGCTTTCCTCTTGTGTTGTTACAGGCTGAATTCACAGAGAAGCTGAGAGTCCAGGAGGAGAGTTTCAGTACCAGACTAGAACCACTGAAACATTCTGCCTGCAAATAGCTACAATACACCTCGTAGTATAACATATCCACTATGAACACAATACACCACACAGTCTATAATATATCCACAATACACCACACAGTCTATATCCACTATGAACACAATACACCACACAGTCTATAATATATCCACAATACACCACACAGTCTATAATATATCCACAATACACCACACAGTCTATAATATATCCACTATGAACACAATACACCACACAGTCTATAATATATCCACAATACACCACACAGTCTATAATGTATCCACTATGAACACAATACACCACACAGTCTATAATATATCCACTATGAACACAATACACCACACAGTCTATAATATATCCACTATGAACACAATACACCACACAGTCTATAATATATCCACTATGAACACAATACACCACACAGACTATAATATATCCACTATGAACACAATACACCACACAGTCTATAATATATCCACAATACACCACACAGTCTATAATATATCCACAATACACCACACAGACTATAATATATCCACTATGAACACACTACACCACACAGTCTATAATATATCCACAATACACCACACAGTCTATAATATATCCACTATGAACACAATACACCACCCAGACTATAATATATCCACTATGAACACACTACACCACACAGTCTATAATATATCCACAATACACCACACAGTCTATAATATATCCACAATACACCACGCAGTCTATAATATGAACACAATACACCACACAGTCTATAATATATCCACAATTCACCACACAGTCTATAATATATCCACAATACACCACACAGTCTATAATATATCCACAATACACCACACAGTCTATAACATATCCACTATGAACACAATACACCACACAGTCTATAATATATCCACTATACACCACACAGTCTATAATATATCCACAATACACCACACAGTCTATAATATATCCACTATGAACACAATACACCACACAGTCTATAATATATCCACAATACACCACACAGTCTATAATATATCCACAATACACCACACAGTCTATAATATATCCACAATACACCACACAGACTATAATATATCCACAATACACCACACAGTCTATAATATATCCACTATGAACACAATACACCACACAGTCTATAATATATCCACAATACACCACACAGTCTATAATATATCCACTATGAACACAATACACCACACAGTCTATAATATATCCACAATACACCACACAGTCTATAATATATCCACTATGAACACAATACACCACACAGTCTATAATATATCCACAATACACCATACAGTCTATAATATATCCACAATACACCACACAGTCTATAACATATCCACAATACACCACACAGTCTATAATATATCCACTATGTACACAATACACCACACAGTCTATAATATATCCACAATACACCACACAGTCTATAATATGAACACAATACACCACACAGTCTATAATATATCCACAATACACCACACAGTCTATAACATCCACAATACACCACACAGTCTATAATATATCCACAATACACCACACAGTCTATAATATATCCACAATACACCACACAGTCTATAATATATCCACAATACACCACACAGTCTATAATATATCCAATATGAACACAATACACCACACAGTCTATAATATATCCACAATACACCACACAGTCTATAATATATCCACAATACACCACACAGTCTATAATATATCCACTATGAACACAACACACCACACAGTCTATAATATATCCACTATGAACACAATACACCACACAGTCTATAACATATCCACAATACACCACGCAGTCTATAATATGAACACAATACACCACACAGTCTATAATATATCCACAATACACCACACAGTCTATAATATATCCACAATACACCACACAGTCTATAATATATCCACAATACACCACACAGTCTATAATATATCCACAATACACCACACAGTCTATAATATATCCACTATACACCACACAGTCTATAATATATCCACAATACACCACACAGTCTATAATATATCCACTATGAACACAATACACCACACAGTCTATAGTATACCCACAATACACCACACAGTCTATAATATATCCACAATACATCACACAGTCTATAATATATTCACTATGAACACAATAGAGCACACAGTCTATAATATATCCACTATGAACACAATACACCACACAGTCTATAATATATCCACAATACACCACACAGTCTATAATGTATCCACTATGAACACAATACACCACACAGTCTATAACATATCCACAATACACCACACAGTCTATAATATATCCACTATGAACACAATACACCACACAGTCTATAATATATCCACTATGAACACAATACACCACACAGTCTATAATATATCCACAATACACCACACAGTCTATAATATATCCACAATACACCACACAGTCTATAATATATCCACTATGAACACAATACACCACACAGTCTATAATATATCCACTATGAACACAATACACCACACAGTCTATAATATATCCACAATACACCACACAGTCTATAATATATCCACAATACACCCCACAGTCTATAATATATCCACTATGAACACAACACACCACACAGTCTATAATATATCCACAATACACCCCACAGTCTATAATATATCCACTATGAACACAATACACCACACAGTCTATAATATATCCACAATACACCACACAGTCTATAATATATCCACAATACACCACACAGTCTATAATATATCCACTATGAACACAATACACCACACAGTCTATAATATATCCACTATACACCACACAGTCTATAATATATCCACAATACACCACACAGTCTATAATATATCCACTATGAACATAATACACCACACAGACTATAATATATCCACAATACACCACACAGTCTATAATATATCCACTATGAACACAATACACCACACAGTCTATAATATATCCACAATACACCACACAGTCTATAATATATCCACAATACACCACACAGTCTATAATATATCCACTATGAACACAATACACCACACAGTCTATAATATATCCACTATGAACATAATACACCACACAGACTATAATATATCCACTATGAACACAATACACCACACAGTCTATAATATATCCACTATGAACACAATACACCACACAGTCTATAATATATCCACTATGAACACACTACACCACACAGTCTATAATATATCCACTATGAACACACTACACCACACAGTCTATAATATATCCACAATACACCACACAGTCTATAATATATCCACAATACACCACACAGTCTATAATATATCCACTATGAACACAATACACCACACAGACTATAATATATCCACTATGAACACACTACACCACACAGTCTATAATATATCCACAATACACCACACAGTCTATAATATATCCACTATGAACACAATACACCACCCAGACTATAATATATCCACTATGAACACACTACACCACACAGTCTATAATATATCCACAATACACCACACAGTCTATAATATATCCACAATACACCACGCAGTCTATAATATGAACACAATACACCACACAGTCTATAATATATCCACAATTCACCACACAGTCTATAATATATCCACAATACACCACACAGTCTATAATATATCCACAATACACCACACAGTCTATAACATATCCACTATGAACACAATACACCACACAGTCTATAATATATCCACTATACACCACACAGTCTATAATATATCCACAATACACCACACAGTCTATAATATATCCACTATGAACACAATACACCACACAGTCTATAATATATCCACAATACACCACACAGTCTATAATATATCCACAATACACCACACAGTCTATAATATATCCACAATACACCACACAGACTATAATATATCCACAATACACCACACAGTCTATAATATATCCACTATGAACACAATACACCACACAGTCTATAATATATCCACAATACACCACACAGTCTATAATATATCCACTATAAACACAATACACCACACAGTCTATAATATATCCACAATACACCACACAGTCTATAATATATCCACTATGAACACAATACACCACACAGTCTATAATATACCACACAATACACCATACAGTCTATAATATATCCACAATACACCACACAGTCTATAACATATCCACAATACACCACACAGTCTATAATATATCCACTATGTACACAATACACCACACAGTCTATAATATATCCACAATACACCACACAGTCTATAATATGAACACAATACACCACACAGTCTATAATATATCCACAATACACCACACAGTCTATAACATCCACAATACACCACACAGTCTATAATATATCCACAATACACCACACAGTCTATAATATATCCACAATACACCACACAGTCTATAATATATCCACAATACACCACACAGTCTATAATATCCAATATGAACACAATACACCACACAGTCTATAATATATCCACAATACACCACACAGTCTATAATATATCCACAATACACCACACAGTCTATAATATATCCACTATGAACACAACACACCACACAGTCTATAATATATCCACTATGAACACAATACACCACACAGTCTATAACATATCCACAATACACCACGCAGTCTATAATATGAACACAATACACCACACAGTCTATAATATATCCACAATACACCACACAGTCTATAATATATCCACAATACACCACACAGTCTATAATATATCCACAATACACCACACAGTCTATAATATATCCACTATACACCACACAGTCTATAATATATCCACAATACACCACACAGTCTATAATATATCCACTATGAACACAATACACCACACAGTCTATAGTATATATACACCACACAGTCTATAATATATCCACAATACATCACACAGTCTATAATATATTCACTATGAACACAATAGAGCACACAGTCTATAATATATCCACTATGAACACAATACACCACACAGTCTATAATATATCCACAATACACCACACAGTCTATAATGTATCCACTATGAACACAATACACCACACAGTCTATAACATATCCACAATACACCACACAGTCTATAATATATCCACTATGAACACAATACACCACACAGTCTATAATATATCCACTATGAACACAATACACCACACAGTCTATAATATATCCACAATACACCACACAGTCTATAATATATCCACTATGAACACAACACACCACACAGTCTATAATATATCCACTATGAACACAATACACACACAGTCTATAATATATCCACTATGAACACAATACACCACACAGTCTATAATATATCCACAATACACCACACAGTCTATAATATATCCACAATACACCCCACAGTCTATAATATATCCACTATGAACACAACACACCACACAGTCTATAATATATCCACAATACACCCCACAGTCTATAATATATCCACTATGAACACAATACACCACACAGTCTATAATATATCCACAATACACCACACAGTCTATAATATATCCACAATACACCACACAGTCTATAATATATCCACTATGAACACAATACACCACACAGTCTATAATATATCCACTATACACCACACAGTCTATAATATATCCACAATACACCACACAGTCTATAATATATCCACTATGAACATAATACACCACACAGACTATAATATATCCACAATACACCACACAGTCTATAATATATCCACTATGAACACAATACACCACACAGTCTATAATATATCCACAATACACCACACAGTCTATAATATATCCACAATACACCACACAGTCTATAATATATCCACTATGAACACAATACACCACACAGTCTATAATATATCCACTATGAACATAATACACCACACAGACTATAATATATCCACTATGAACACAATACACCACACAGTCTATAATATATCCACTATGAACACAATACACCACACAGTCTATAATATATCCACTATGAACACACTACACCACACAGTCTATAATATATCCACTATGAACACACTACACCACACAGTCTATAATATATCCACAATACACCACACAGTCTATAATATATCCACAATACACCACACAGTCTATAATATATCCACTATGAACACAATACACCACACAGACTATAATATATCCACTATGAACACAATACACCACACAGTCTATAATATATCCACTATGAACACACCACACAGTCTATAATATCCACAATACACCACACAGTCTATAATATATCCACAATACACCACACAGTCTATAATATATCCACAATACACCACACAGTCTATAATATATCCACAATACACCACACAGTCTATAATATATCCACAATACACCACACAGTCTATAATATATCCACTATGAACACAATACACCACACAGTCTATAATATATCCACTATATACACCACCCAGACTATAATATATCCACTATGAACACAATACACCACACAGTCTATAATATATATACACCACACAGTCACACAATACACCACACAGTCTATAATATATCCACAATACACCACACAGTCTATAATATATCCACTATGAACACAATACACCACACAGTCTATAATATATCCACTATGAACACAATACACCACACAGTCTATAATATATCCACAATACACCACACAGTCTATAATATATCCACAATACACCACACAGTCTATAATATATCCACAATACACCACACAGTCTATAACATATCCACAATACACCACACAGTCTATAATATATCCACTATGAACACAATACACCACACAGTCTATAATATATCCACTATGTACACAATACACCACACAGTCTATAATATATCCACTATACACCACACAGTCTATAATATATCCACAATACACCACACAGTCTATAATATATCCACTATGAACACAATACACCACACAGACTATAATATATCCACCATGAACACAATACACACACAGTCTATAATATATCCACTATGAACACAATATACCACACAGTCTATAATATGTCCACAATACACCACACAGTCTATAATAATACACCACACAGTCTATAATATATCCACAATACACCACACAGTCTATAATATATCCACAATACACCACACAGTCTATAATATATCCACAATACACCACACAGTCTATAATATATCCACTATGAACACAATACACCACACAGTCTATAATATATCCACTATGAACACAATACACCACACAGTCTATAATATATCCACTATGAACACAATACACCACACAGTCTATAATATATCCACTATGAACATAATACACCACACAGACTATAATATATCCACTATGAACACAATACACCACACAGTCTATAATATATCCACTATGAACACAATACACCACACAGTCTATAATATATCCACTATGAACACACTACACCACACAGTCTATAATATATCCACTATGAACACACTACACCACACAGTCTATAATATATCCACAATACACCACACAGTCTATAATATATCCACAATACACCACACAGTCTATAATATATCCACTATGAACACACTACACCACACAGACTATAATATATCCACAATACACCACACAGTCTATAATATATCCACAATACACCACACAGTCTATAATATATCCACAATACACCACACAGTCTATAATATATCCACTATGAACACAATACACCACACAGTCTATAATATATCCACAATACACCACACAGTCTATAATATATCCACAATACACCACACAGTCTATAATATATCCACAATACACCACACAGTCTATAACATATCCACAATACACACACAGTCTATAATATATCCACTATGAACACAATACACCACACAGTCTATAATATATCCACTATGTACACAATACACCACACAGTCTATAATATATCCACTATACACCACACAGTCTATAATATATCCACAATACACCACACAGTCTATAATATATCCACTATGAACACACTACACCACACAGTCTATAATATATCCACAATACACCACACAGTCTATAATATATCCACAATACACCACACAGTCTATAATATATCCACTATGAACACAATACACCACACAGTCTATAATATATCCACTATGAACATAATACACCACACAGTCTATAATATATCCACTATGAACACAATACACCACACAGACTATAATATATCCACTATGAACACAATACACCACACAGTCTATAATATATCCACTATGAACACAATACACCACCCAGACTATAATATATCCACTATGAACACAATACACCACACAGTCTATAATATATCCACTATGAACACAATACACCACACAGTCTATAATATATCCACAATACACCACACAGTCTATAATATATCCACTATGAACACAATACACCACACAGACTATAATATATCCACAATACACCACACAGTCTATAATATATCCACAATACACCACACAGTCTATAATATATCCACAATACACCACACCTATAATATACTATGAACACAATACACCACACAGTCTATAATATATCCACTATGAACACAATACACCACACAGTCTATAATATATCCACTATGAACACAATACACCACACAGACTATAATATATCCACAATACACCACACAGTCTATAATATATCCACTATGAACACAATACACCACACAGACTATAATATATCCACTATGAACACACTACACCACACAGACTATAATATATCCACAATACACCACACAGTCTATAATATATCCACTATGAACACAATACACCACACAGACTATAATATATCCACAATACACCACACAGTCTATAATATATCCACTATGAACACAATACACCACACAGACTATAATATATCCACAATACACCACACAGTCTATAATATATCCACAATACACCACACAGTCTATAATATATCCACAATACACCACACAGACTATAATATATCCACTATGAACACAATACACAACACAGTCTATAATATATCCACAATACACCACACAGTCTATAATATATCCACAATACACCACACAGTCTATAATATATCCACAATACACCACACAGTCTATAATATATCCACAATACACCACACAGTCTATAATATATCCACTATGAACACAATACACCACACAGTCTATAATATATCCACAATACACCACACAGTCTATAATATATCCACTATGAACACAATACACCACACAGTCTATAATATATCCACTATGAACACAATACACCACACAGACTATAATATATCCACAATACACCACACAGTCTATAATATATCCACAATACACCACACAGTCTATAATATATCCACAATACACCACACAGTCTATAATATATCCACTATGAACACAATACACCACACAGTCTATAATATATCCACTATGAACACAATACACCACACAGTCTATAATATATCCACTATGAACACAATACACCACACAGACTATAATATATCCACAATACACCACACAGTCTATAATATATCCACAATACACCACACAGACTATAATATATCCACTATGAACACAATACACCACACAGACTATAATATATCCACTATGAACACAATACACCACACAGACTATAATATATCCACAATACACCACACAGACTATAATATATCCACAATACACCACACAGTCTATAATATATCCACTATGAACACAATACACCACACAGACTATAATATATCCACAATACACCACACAGTCTATAATATATCCACAATACACCACACAGACTATAATATATCCACTATAAACACAATACACCACACAGTCTATAATATATCCACAATACACCACACAGTCTATAATATATCCACAATACACCACACAGTCTATAATATATCCACTATGAACACAATACACCACACAGTCTATAATATATCCACTATGAACACAATACACCACACAGTCTATAATATATCCACTATGAACACAATACACCACACAGTCTATAATATATCCACAATACACCACACAGTCTATAATATATCCACTATGAACACAATACACCACACAGACTATAATATATCCACAATACACCACACAGTCTATAATATATCCACAATACACCACACAGTCTATAATATATCCACTATGAACACAATACACCACACAGACTATAATATATCCACAATACACCACACAGTCTATAATATATCCACAATACATCACACAGTCTATAATATATCCACAATACACACACAGTCTATAATATATCCACAATACACCACACAGTCTATAATATATCCACAATACACCACACAGTCTATAATATATCCACTATGAACACAATACACCACACAGTCTATAATATATCCACTATGAACACAATACACCACACAGACTATAATATATCCACTATGAACACAATACACCACACAGACTATAATATATCCACAATACACCACACAGACTATAATATATCCACAATACACCACACAGTCTATAATATATCCACAATACACCACACAGACTATAATATGAACACAATACACCACACAGTCTATAATATATCCACAATACACCACACAGTCTATAATATATCCACAATACACCACACAGTCTATAATATATCCACAATACACCACACAGACTATAATATATCCACTATGAACACAATACACCACACAGTCTATAATATATCCACAATACACCACACAGACTATAATATATCCACAATACACCACACTTTGCCAAACTGAGTTATTTTATTGAATAAAGGACAGTGGATTGTAGTCAGGGGGAAATTTACTCATTTTTATCAGGGAAAAATAATAATTGTTCATCCTGATCAGACTGGTTTTACCAGGTATTGTTCATCCTGATCAGACAGGTTTTACCAGGTATTGTTCATCCTGGGTTTTACCAGGTATTGTTCATCCTGATCAGACTGGTTTTACCAGGTATTGTTCATCCTGGGTTTTACCAGGTATTGTTCATCCTGATCAGACAGGTTTTACCAGGTATTGTTCATCCTGATCAGACTGGTTTTACCAGGTATTGTTCATCCTGATCAGACAGGTTTTACCAGGTATTGTTCATCCTGATCAGACTGGTTTTACCAGGTATTGTTCATCCTGATCAGACAGGTTTTACCAGGTATTGTTCATCCTGATCAGACTGGATTTTTTACCAGGTATTGTTCATCCTGATCAGACAGGTTTTAACAGGTATTGTTCATCCTGATCAGACTGGTTTTACCAGGTATTGTTCATCCTGATCAGACTGGTTTTACCTCTCTGGACTAAAACCAGTCCCTGCCGCTGAAAAACATCTGCACAACATGATGCTGCCACCACCATGCTTCACCGTAGGGATGGGGCCAGGTTTTCTCCAGATGTGACGCTTGGCATTCAGGTCAAAGAGTTCAATCTGGGTTTCATCAGACCAGAGAATCTTGTTTCTCATGGTCTGAGAGTCCTATAGGAAAACTGTTATGTGGCTTCTGTCTGGCCACTCCACCATACAGGGCCGATTGGTGGAGTGGTGCAGAGATGGTTGTCCTTCTGGAAGGTTCTCATCATCTCCACAGAGGAACTCTGGAGGTCTGTCAAGAGGGACCATCGGGTTCTTGGTCACCTCTTTGACCAAGGCCCTTCTCCCGATTGCTTAGTTTGCCCGGGCGGCCAGCTCTTAGGAAGAGTCTTGGTGGTTCCAAACTTCTTCCATTTAAGAATGATGGAGGCCAATGTGTTTTGGGGACCTTCAATGCTGCAGAAATGTTTTGGTACCTTTCCCCAGATCTGTGCCTCGACACAATCCTGTCTCTGAGCTCTACGGACAATTCCTTGATCTCATGGCTTGGTTTTGCTTTGACATGCACTGTCAACTGTGGACTTTTATATAGACAGGTGTGTGCCTTTCCAAATCATGTCCAATCAATTGAATTTACCACAGGTGGACTCCAATCAAGTTGCAGAAACATCTCAGGATGATCAATGGAAACAGGAAGCACCTGAGCTCTATTTTCAGAGTCTCTCATAGCAAAGGGTCTGAATACAGTACTTATGTAAATAAGGTATTTCTGTTTGTTTTTTGCAAACATTTCTGAAAATCTGTTTTCACTTTGTCATGATGGGGTTTTGTGTGTAGATTGATGAGGAGTTTTTAAATATGTATAGTCAAGCTTAGAATAGGGCTGTGACATTACAAAATGTGGATAAAGTCAAGAGGTCTGAATCATTTCCGAATGCAGTGTAAATGCCTGGATTACTTTAACTTTGTCTTATACAATATGTTAAAGTTCTGTACAGCAACCCCAGGTGTAAAATAGTAAATAATGGTTACTTCTCGAAAGTATTCAGCTTATTAAGAGGAGTCCAACAAGGTTGTCTGTCTCCATATCTATTTATTATCTCCTTTTGAATTTCTAGCTACTGATTCAACAAGAACATCAAGGGGTTGGAAATCCAGGGTTTAGGAAAAACCTAAGTGTTACGTTTTTTCTTAAGTCAGCAATCTGGATGCCTTCTCATTGAACATCTTGGTTACTTTTCTAGCCTCTCTGGACTAAAACCTAACAAGGGTACCATATTATATCTTGGTTACTATTCTAGCCTCTCTGGACTAAAACCATATTACGTATTGGATCTTTAAAATACAGTGTTTACACTAACTTGTAATTGACCAATAAAATGGACAGATGGTAAAGTAGACAGATTTGGTATTCACATCTCCTAAAAATATGATAAACTTACCACAATTCATTTCAGTAGAAAGTTTTGCAAAAATAGACAAGATTCTGCAACCATGGAGAGGTGAATACTTTGTCTATTTATGGAAAAATCACATTAACTATTTGGTCCTGTCACAGTTACTGACTAATGGTCTTATCACATTGATTAACTATTTGGTCCTGTCACAGTTACTGAGCTAATGGTCTTATCACATTGATTAACTCTGGTCCTGTCACAGTTACTGACTAATGGTCTTATCACATTGATTAACTATTTGGTCCTGTCACAGTTACTGACTAATGGTCTTATCACATTGATTAACTCTGGTCCTGTCACAGTTACTGACTAATGGTCTTATCACATTGATTAACTATTTGAGTCCTGTCACAGTTACTGACTAATGGTCTTATCACATTGATTAACTCTGGTCCTGTCACAGTTACTGACTAATGGTCTTATCACATTGATTAACTCTGGTCCTGTCACAGTTACTGACTAATGGTCTTATCACATTGATTAACTATTTGGTCCTGTCACAGTTACTGACTAATGGTCTTATCACATTGATTAACTATTTGTCCTGTCACAGTTACTGACTAATGGTCTTATCACATTGATTAACTATTTGGTCCTGTCACAGTTACTGACTAATGGTCTTATCACATTGATTAACTCTGGTCCTGTCACAGTTACTGACTAATGGTCTTATCACATTGATTAACTATTTGGTCCTGTCACAGTTACTGACTAATGGTCTTATCACATTGATTAACTATTTGGTCCTGTCACAGTTACTGACTAATGGTCTTATCACATTGATTAACTCTGGTCCTGTCACAGTTACTGACTAATGGTCTTATCACATTGATTAACTCTGGTCCTGTCACAGTTACTGACTAATGGTCTTATCACATTGATTAACTATTTGGTCCTGTCACAGTTACTGACTAATGGTCTTATCACATTGATTAACTATCTGGTCCTGTCACAGTTACTGACTAATGGTCTTATCACATTGATTAACTCTGGTCCT